>NW_015540935.1:1001832-1004020 GCF_001515605.1 Sinocyclocheilus anshuiensis
TAATAAAATAAAAAAATGAAATTAAAGGCAACCTTTCTCCCACTTTTTCATTAAATTGTGCTTCTGATGAAGTTGTTTTTCGTCAGTAATAAATTCATAGACTCTGTATTTAAATTTTAGCTGATCCTCTTTACTAAACTTCATTATGACACCATTTTACATGCAGTACTTTAAACTTACAGTATAAACCTCATGCCTTAGACTATACTGTAATTGTAAATGAATAGGCTTCACAGAGCAGATGTGAAGAGAACAGACATTTACACTCCAGGGGCCTCATTTATAAAATGTGCATACGCACAGATTTGATCTTCGAGTGTGCGTACGCTAAAATCCACGGCAACGTTCATATTTATAAAAACGGTCTTTGACATGGAAAAGTACTTACGGTCACGTCAGGGTCTGAGCAGGTGTATTAACTTTTCCTTGTGGTAAAGTCGGAGTACTGCAGCAATTTGAACATCTAAGCTGCAATAATAATAAAAGCGGTGTACGTGCAAGCACCGAATTCATCATAAACAACAAAGATGCAGTGTAAGAGATTAATTGTGCAGTGTAGTTAGATTTTTTATTAACGGGAGTTTTTGCGAGATTAAACTGACCTTTTTAGTAGCCTAATGTTAAGAGTTCTTTACTCGCTTTCTGTAGTTTATTCCAAGTTGTTTTGTTTTTTGTTTTTTTGTTTTTTACAAGAGAACTTGCGAAGTCTTGATTTACTACTAATGCGTAAAATAGGAAAAAAAAAATGCAGAAACGCATCTCCGACTGTTTTGTCTTTGCAGCCTATAAGAATAGGCCTATGTCGTGCAATAACGGTTTTAATAGCCTATATTCTATTCAATGACATTGTTAACTGTTTTTATTTATAACATCTGCTGCTTAGGATGGTTTTTACGCAACATTTTATAAATGAGGCCCAAGATTGACTGATAAATGGGCTGTGGGAATGTGTAAAGGAAGTGTGAAAAGCCTACACTTTTCTGAAAATATCTCTCTTTGCCCTGACTGATGTACTAATCTTATTATGGGTGAGAATACCTCAAAGTCAGTTTGCCTCATTAGATGACACTGACTTGTGTTAAGATGAAACTGATCAGGTCTGTGTGTATAAATAAAGCCTGTGTGTGTGTGTGTGTGTGTGTGTGGTAAACATCATGACTCGTCTCTGCAGGTGAGAGTTGGACTGATAGTTGTCACACCTGTGCACAGAGAAAGACAGATAGCTATCTGAAGATATATCTTCAGATAGCTATGTCCTAAAGGTCTTATGAAGGCTTGTAGACCAGAATAACCATACACAGCCAGCATAGATAGCCAGGCAAAACCTTCCTGCAAAGCTGCCCAGACCACAGAGAGTGGGCTATCTACTTACAACCCTAGCAGGGGAGATAGCACTGTCTAGGCAAGGGCTCAAGGAGACCACTACTTAAATCCCTAAGCAGGGGAGCAATCACTGAGCTACCACATAGCTACCCTCAGATAGCTAGGTACCTAGGAAGGGGATACCATAAGGTAGACCGACTGAGACTACCCAGACCACAGAGAGTGGGCTATCTACTTACAACCCTAGCAGAGGAGATAGCACTGTCTAGGCAAGGGCTCAAGAGGTGGTGGTGGTTGAGGAAATTCCCCCCTTCTATGTAAAGCGCTTTGCTTGCCCAGAAAAGCGCTATATAAATGTAAGGAATTATTATTATTATTACTTAAAACCCTAGGCAGGGGAGCAATCACTGAGCTATCACATAGCTATCCTCAGATAGCTAGGCTCTAGGAAAGGGGATCAATCCAGGAGAGGGCTCACCGCAACTGCCAGTAAGACACAGCTAGCCTCAGATAGCTGTATTCAAGTAAGCCTGTCCTGCCATAACAATGGCTGTAATATAACCACCCTCAGATGGCTATACTAAGGAGGCCCCCAATCTGTGTCAGTCCCACGGTAGGCTAGCGAAGCACCGTGTCATTGACCAGGAACTCACAAGAGGGAAATCCGGCTCATCTGTAAATTATTCGCTAAGAGCAAACACATAAACATCATCAGTCCGAGATCAAAGCCTGATGTAAGCCATGGCCAAAACACTAGAGGGCTGGACACAGCTATCCTCGAATAGCAGTTCCCTAAGATAAGGCTGAAGACAGGACAAAGACTTCAGCGCTTACTTGAGAGAGCTTGTGCCAAGGGGAACCCAAG
>NW_015540935.1:1006543-1007523 GCF_001515605.1 Sinocyclocheilus anshuiensis
CCCAGACCACAGAGAGTGGGCTATCTACTTACAACCCTAGCAGGGGAGATAGCACTGTCTAGGCAAGGGCTCAAGGAGACCACTACTTAAATCCCTAAGCAGGGGAGCAATCACTGAGCTACCACATAGCTACCCTCAGATAGCTAGGTACCTAGGAAGGGGATACCATAAGGTAGACCGACTGAGACTACCCAGACCACAGAGAGTGGGCTATCTACTTACAACCCTAGCAGAGGAGATAGCACTGTCTAGGCAAGGGCTCAAGAGGTGGTGGTGGTTGAGGAAATTCCCCCCTTCTATGTAAAGCGCTTTGCTTGCCCAGAAAAGCGCTATATAAATGTAAGGAATTATTATTATTATTACTTAAAACCCTAGGCAGGGGAGCAATCACTGAGCTATCACATAGCTATCCTCAGATAGCTAGGCTCTAGCACCCTCAGATGGCTATACTAAGGAGGCCCCCAATCTGTGTCAGTCCCACGGTAGGCTAGCGAAGCACCGTGTCATTGACCAGGAACTCACAAGAGGGAAATCCGGCTCATCTGTAAATTATTCGCTAAGAGCAAACACATAAACATCATCAGTCCGAGATCAAAGCCTGATGTAAGCCATGGCCAAAACACTAGAGGGCTGGACACAGCTATCCTCGAATAGCAGTTCCCTCAGATAAGGCTGAAGCCAGGACAAAGACAAAGACCGCATCCCTCGGGAATAGGAACAAACACGAGCGGAGCCTAGACATCATGACTCATTACAATGAGCGCGTCACTCTGAACGTGCATGCTTTTCACCGAGACAAACGCGAAAGCAGAATATGCCCTCAAGTGTTAGAATCCAAAAACGGAGGCACACATTCCCTCAGGCGCTGCTCGACTCAAGCGCTATACACGAGATCGATAACCCAAAAGAGCATCTTAACCCCGCGAGTCCCGCGATCCGAGTCTTTGCCGTGCCTCGGCAGCAGTGGGACCCGAACCCCG
>NW_015540935.1:1007907-1009502 GCF_001515605.1 Sinocyclocheilus anshuiensis
TGTTGAGGAAGTACAGACGTTCCTCTCATTGATAGCAGAGGAGCGGATCCAGCGAGAGCTTGATGGGGCAATGCGGAATGAAAATGTTATTCAGGAGTTGCGGCAGTAGAGGCGGCGCAACTATAACGACATGTGAATAATTTCTGCCCACTCTAAAGCGGTACTAAACTGCAGTGGAAACGCAAACCGAGCCGAGCTGTGCTGTACTGAGCCGTGCTGAGCCGAGTCGTACTACGCAGTGGAAAAGCGCCAATAGCTGCCCTCAGACCGCCATATTACAGATCAAAGTAAGCTTGAGCTGTAGCATAACCATCCACAGACAGCTACACTCTGAGCAGGGACTGCTCACTTAAAACCCTGAAGAGTGGGAGAAGATTACTCAACCTAAACTCACTAAGCGGCAGCTCACTCCTAAACCTGTCTGGCATAATACAGGAAGGAACATTCCCCAAAAACCACTCAGGTGCTGAAACCCCCTGGGAAAGAAATTTTGCAAGCATTTCTCCACAGAGTATTAAAATATGTTCACGCCCAGCGAGGCTCTCCACACACAATAACATGCATATTAGAGGCACGGCTGAGCTGAATATAGCTCCGCCCACGATCTCGCAGGATCAGGCTGAAATGATTCCGTGCTCACACTTCATCGTCATAACAACCCAATAGTATCTGCAGCATCTGACAACCCGTTTAGAGAGGGTGTGCGGATCCAGCAGATCAAACCCATTACCGCAAGGTGAAATAAACTGTGCCGCGGCAATGCCGAATCGGGCCGCGAAACACTTCGTCCCGCATCCCTCGGGAAAAGGAACAAACGCGAGCGGAGCCTAGACATTGTGACTCAACACAATGAGCGCGTAACTCTGAACGCGCGTGCTTTTCGCCGAGACAAATGCGAAAGCAGAATATGCCCTCAAGTGTTAGAATCCAAACACAGAGGCACACATTCCCTCAGGCGCTGCTCGACTCAGGTGCTATACACGGGATCGATAACCAAAAAGAGCATCTTAACCCTGCGAGTCCCACGATCCAAGGCTTTGCCATACACGAACGCTTGTTACTCATCACTCGAGAAGAGGGACAAACGCGAACGGAGCTTCTCATTGGAGACACTCACAATGAGTGCGAACAGAGCCCTCGAGCACTGAACGCGCAAGCTCCAGACCAAGACACATGACACATAGAACGTGTGTGTCCTTAAGCCGCGAATCCTGCGATCCAAGTCCTCACCATGCCTCGGCAGCAGCGGGACCCAAACCGCGAGACGCAAACGCCTGTCACTCATCACTCGAGAAGAGGGACAAACGCGAATGCAGTTTCTCATTTGGAGACACTCACAATGAGCGCGTTCAGAGCCATCGAGCACTGAACGCACAAGTTCCTGACCAAGACACATGACGGATAGATCGTGTGTGTCCTCGACTGTCAGAAACCTCGGGCACAGAGGCACACACTTTCCACAACGCTCACCCGCCTTGGTCTATCACATGCACTTCAAACAGACGGCTCCTGAAGACAGCAAAGAGTGGATGACGTATTCAGCAGGTGCCCTTTTATACTTCCGGGCATCCCGCCTATGACATCATGGGCCAGTT
>NW_015540935.1:1009716-1011773 GCF_001515605.1 Sinocyclocheilus anshuiensis
TGTAGGCTTGACGTTTAAAATAAATGCTGTTTATAGTGAATGCCCCTATAACCCCTATAATTTTTATATTTACGATATAGTTTTAATCAAAATGCATGCGCTAATGGAGTGAACAGCAATCACAGCAATCAAACAGAAATGCGCACTCTCTGACTCTCTCGCTCTCTCTCACTTTATCGTCAAATAACTTTAGTAACTTGTGCATTGTTTTGCTTAATTGCTTTTAACATATCCGACCGAACTGCAAACTTTCCAGTGATGTCTGTGAGATATTCACTCGAGAAGCTCGCGCATCTCTGTTGAAAAATCCAGCATATGCTGGTTAGGTATGTTTTGAAGCATGACTGCTGGTTTAAGATGGTCATGAGCTGGTTTAAGCTGGCCATGTGCTGGTCCTAAGCTGGTCCTAAGCAACTAGCTCCTGTTCAGGACCAGCTTAAACCATCTCATGACCAGCTAAGGATCAGCTTAAACTAGCTCAAACCAGCAGTCATGCTTCAAAATATACCTAACCAGCATATGCTGGTTTTTTTCAACAGGGATCTGTGCCATCGCGCGCTCACACAGCGCACTCTGCTTATCAGCTCACGCATTGAATATTGAATGTTTAACATTATATTATTACTTACTTCATCCTACGACATCCTTTATCTCTAATAACTCCATTCTACTCTCTGTTGTTCTGTTGTCTGTGTTTCTTTTTTCTAGACACAGCTCTGTTCACATGCTGTGTGGAATCGACTTTTGGTATCGAGGCATTTTTCACAACAAAGGTGGGACGGAGGGGACTAAGGAGGAGGACAAATGGGCGGAGTTGGTATGGTAACAGGGGGCGAAGGGCTGGCAGGAAAGCAGGCAAGTGGATGACCAAGGTGGCGACAACAGAGGGAGGATCCATGGCGGATTAGATCAGACGGAGGGAGGAGCCAGGATGGAGACAGGAGGGACTTAGAGCAGGAGGAGCCAGGCGGGACCCAGACCGCATCCATGAATGCAGCCCACGGTGGAGCCAATGAAGGAAGGAGCCATGGTGGAGGAAGGGCTGACGACTCCAGGGGGCCGACCGACTGCGGTGGAGCAGGTGAGAGAGGAGCCCCGGGCAGAGCCGGAGAGCTGGAGAGCCGTACAGCCAGGGCAACAGGGAAGATCCGGAGGGAGGGACGAGGGAGCCCCGCGGAGCTGGTGGACTGATGGGCCACGGTGTAGAGCAGGGGTGGGGAACCTTTTTTCTATTAAGGGCCGTTTACATTTTTGTAACATCCTTTAAGGGCCATACTAAATTATTGAACATATATATCACTAACCTCTCTAATGCGATGGTTGGAACTGCTTCTCTTTGGCAAGGCGTCTGATGTCAGATGGCAGTGATGACGAAGCTACTCGCAGCTGGTTTTCCAAGTTTGGGTCAGTCAGTCTTGAGCAGAATCGAGTTTTTGCAAGAGTCAGTTTTGAAAAGAACTGCTCACAGCAGTAGGTCGTCCCAAACAGAGATGCAAACTTCAGTGCATGCCTCCTCAGAATGGGAAAATCCTCAGAATGTACATACAGTTTATAGAACTCAAGCAGAGGGAGGTTGTTGTACTTTGCTTTGAGCTCGTCATTGCTTTGCAGCTCAATTATTTCGTGTTGTAGGTTGTCAGGCACTTCAGATGGTTCCACATTAAACGGCGTAGCAAATTTCTTTAGTTCATTTTGTTTACTTTTCATGTCCTAAAACCTCTCGCCAAATGCCTGAAGCAGTTTTGCACACTCACCAGCATACTCAGCTGTCATAGCAGGCTTTTGTTCTTGTAGAGTAGGAAAATGCACAGTGTTACCCTTTTCCAGTTGCAATTGCCACAGCTTTAATTTCGCCTCAAATTATTTCACGTTTGAAAGCAGAGAGCTGAGAAGCTAGTTCGGACCTTGGAGCTTGACGTTTAGCTCTGACAGGTGCTTGGTTATGTCCACCATAAAGGCCAAATCACACAGCCACTTGTCATCACTGAGTTCCACAACAGGTTTTCCCTTAATCTCCATGAATTGTTTCACTTCTTCCCTCAAATTGTAAAACCGTG
>NW_015540935.1:1013169-1017816 GCF_001515605.1 Sinocyclocheilus anshuiensis
AACAGCTTCATTCCACGGAGCATTCAGTATAACTACGCCCAGCGAGGCTCTCCACACACAATAACATGCATATTAGAGGCACGGCTGAGCTGAATATAGCTCCGCCCACGATCTCGCAGGATCAGGCTGAAATGATTCCGTGCTCACACTTCATCGTCATAACAACCCAATAGTATCTGCAGCATCTGACAACCCGTTTAGAGAGGGTGTGCGGATCCAGCAGATCAAACCCATTACCGCAAGGTGAAATAAACTGTGCCGCGGCAATGCCGAATCGGGCCGCGAAACACTTCGTCCCGCATCCCTCGGGAAAAGGAACAAACGCGAGCGGAGCCTAGACATTGTGACTCAACACAATGAGCGCGTAACTCTGAACGCGCGTGCTTTTCGCCGAGACAAACGCGAAAGCAGAATATGCCCTCAAGTGTTAGAATCCAAACACAGAGGCACACATTCCCTCAGGCGCTGCTCGACTCAGGTGCTATACACGGGATCGATAACCAAAAAGAGCATCTTAACCCTGCGAGTCCCACGATCCAAGGCTTTGCCATACACGAACGCTTGTTACTCATCACTCGAGAAGAGGGACAAACGCGAACGGAGCTTCTCATTGGAGACACTCACAATGAGTGCGAACAGAGCCCTCGAGCACTGAACGCGCAAGCTCCAGACCAAGACACATGACACATAGAACGTGTGTGTCCTTAAGCCGCGAATCCTGCGATCCAAGTCCTCACCATGCCTCGGCAGCAGCGGGACCCAAACCGCGAGACGCAAACGCCTGTCACTCATCACTCGAGAAGAGGGACAAACGCGAATGCAGTTTCTCATTTGGAGACACTCACAATGAGCGCGTTCAGAGCCATCGAGCACTGAACGCACAAGTTCCTGACCAAGACACATGACGGATAGATCGTGTGTGTCCTCGACTGTCAGAAACCTCGGGCACAGAGGCACACACTTTCCACAACGCTCACCCGCCTTGGTCTATCACATGCACTTCAAACAGACGGCTCCTGAAGACAGCAAAGAGGATGACGTATTCAGCAGGTGCCCTTTTTTACTTTCGGGCACCCCGCCTATGACGTCATGGGCCAGGTGGACCAATAGATTGGCGTTGTTTCACAAGTCCTTCAGACACCGGTCTTGCAGGCTGCATTCCCCAATGTGTCCCCTAGGGGGTGCAGCGTGGAGTTCCCTAGAAGGGGAACCGAAGTATACTTTGGCCTTTAAAGCAAGCTAAACATGCGCAGCGTGCACACATTTGTATTGGTGCAGAATGAGAGACACTTATAGCTTAGGGTATTTCACACAGTCTGCTAGTTTCAATTTTGCTTTAAATAAAGTCGTGTAGGCTTGACGTTTAAAATAAATGCTGTTTATAGTGAATGCCCCTATAATTTTTGTTTGTTTTATATTTACGATATAGTTTTAATCAAAATGCATGCGCTAATGGAGTGAACAGCAATCAAGATCATGCAACAGAAATGCGCACTCTCTGACTCTCTCGCTCTCTCTCACTTTATCGTCAAATAACTTTAGTAACTTGTGCATTGTTTTGCTTAATTGCTTTTAACATATCCGACCGAACTGCAAACTTTCCAGTGATGTCTGTGAGATATTCACTCGAGAAGCTCGCGCATCTCTGTTGAAAAATCCAGCATATGCTGGTTAGGTATGTTTTGAAGCATGACTGCTGGTTTAAGATGGTCATGAGCTGGTTTAAGCTGGCCATGTGCTGGTCCTAAGCTGGTCCTAAGCAACTAGCTCCTGTTCAGGACCAGCTTAAACCAGCTCATGACCAGCTAAGGATCAGCTTAAACTAGCTCAAACCAGCAGTCATGCTTCAAAATATACCTAACCAGCATATGCTGGTTTTTTTCAACAGGGATCTGTGCCATCGCGCGCTCACACAGCGCACTCTGCTTATCAGCTCACGCATTGAATATTGAATGTTTAACATTATATTATTACTTACTTCATCCTACGACATCCTTTATCTCTAATAACTCCATTCTACTCTCTGTTGTTCTGTTGTCTGTGTTTCTTTTTTCTAGACACAGCTCTGTTCACATGCTGTGTGGAATCGACTTTTGGTATCGAGGCATTTTTCACAACAAAGGTGGGACGGAGGGGACTAAGGAGGAGGACAAATGGGCGGAGTTGGTATGGTAACAGGGGGCGAAGGGCTGGCAGGAAAGCAGGCAAGTGGATGACCAAGGTGGCGACAACAGAGGGAGGATCCATGGCGGATTAGATCAGACGGAGGGAGGAGCCAGGATGGAGACAGGAGGGACTTAGAGCAGGAGGAGCCAGGCGGGACCCAGACCGCATCCATGAATGCAGCCCACGGTGGAGCCAATGAAGGAAGGAGCCATGGTGGAGGAAGGGCTGACGACTCCAGGGGGCCGACCGACTGCGGTGGAGCAGGTGAGAGAGGAGCCCCGGGCAGAGCCGGAGAGCTGGAGAGCCGTACAGCCAGGGCAACAGGGAAGATCCGGAGGGAGGGACGAGGGAGCCCCGCGGAGCTGGTGGACTGATGGGCCACGGTGTAGAGCAGGGGTGGGGAACCTTTTTTCTATTAAGGGCCGTTTACATTTTTGTAACATCCTTTAAGGGCCATACTAAATTATTGAACATATATATCACTAACCTCTCTAATGCGATGGTTGGAACTGCTTCTCTTTGGCAAGGCGTCTGATGTCAGATGGCAGTGATGACGAAGCTACTCGCAGCTGGTTTTCCAAGTTTGGGTCAGTCAGTCTTGAGCAGAATCGAGTTTTTGCAAGAGTCAGTTTTGAAAAGAACTGCTCACAGCAGTAGGTCGTCCCAAACAGAGATGCAAACTTCAGTGCATGCCTCCTCAGAATGGGAAAATCCTCAGAATGTACATACAGTTTATAGAACTCAAGCAGAGGGAGGTTGTTGTACTTTGCTTTGAGCTCGTCATTGCTTTGCAGCTCAATTATTTCGTGTTGTAGGTTGTCAGGCACTTCAGATGGTTCCACGTTAAACAGCATAGCAAATATCTTTAGTTCATTTTGTTTAGTTTTCATGTCCTGAAACCTCTCGCCAAATGCCTGAAGCAGTTTTGCACACTCGCCAGCATACTCAGCTGTCATAGCAGGCTTTTGTTCTTGTAGAGTAGGAAAATGCACAGTGTTACCCTTTTCCAGTTGCAATTGCCACAGCTTTAATTTCGCCTCAAATTATTTCACGTTTGAAAGCAGAGAGCTGAGAAGCTAGTTCGGACCTTGGAGCTTGACGTTTAGCTCTGACAGGTGCTTGGTTATGTCCACCATAAAGGCCAAATCACACAGCCACTTGTCATCACTGAGTTCCAGAAGCTGGTTCGGACCTTGGAGCTTGACATTCAGCTCTGACAGGTGCGTGGTTATGTCCACCATAAAGGCCAAATCACACAGCCACTTGTCATCACTGAGTTCCACAACAGGTTCTCCATGAATTGTTTAACTTATTCCCTCAAATTGTAAAACCGTGCGAGCATATCAGCACGACTCAGCCATCGCACCTCAGAATGGTAAACCAGATCTCCATACTCGGACTCAAGATCACTCAGTAACTCTTTGAACTGGCGGCTGTTTAGCCCTCTGCTTTTGATGAAATTTATGGTGGAAACAACAGTTGTCATTACACTGTGGAGCTTCAGGGAATGTGCACACAGACTCTCTTGATGTATGATACAGTGGCATACAACTAAATCACTTGGATCAAGACTGAGACGACTCATTTCTTTTTTGACCAATGCAGTTAGTCCCTTTTGCGGGCCAAGCATGGCTGGAGCGCCATCTGTGGCAAGGCCACTTAACTTTTCATATTGTAATTCAAATTTGTTCATTGCCAAAACAACTTGCTCAAACAAATCCTCACCTTTGGTAGTGCCATGCATGGCTTGCAAAGACAGCAATTCCTCAGTCGTTTCAAACTCAGCAGTAATTCCACGCACAAAGATGGCTAGTTGGGCGGTATTTGTTATGTCTGTTGTTTCATCGCAGGCCAGAGAGAAAAACTGGAATTTTTTTGCGGTGTCATTCAGTGTTGTTTCAATGTCTTGTGCCATATCAGTAATTCGTTCTGCGACAGTTCTTCGAGATAAACTGACACTTTCGAAGAATTTTACTTTGTCTGGCGCTAGCAGCTCCGCAGCGGCAACAAGACACTCTTTTACGAAGTCTCCTTCTGAATGAGGTCTCAGTTTCTTAGCTATTAGCTCGCTCACCACAAAACTGGTATGCCTAACATTCTCTCTGTCGGCTTGCCTTTGACTTCAACAAAAAAATAATCGTTTGTCCATTTTTCTTGAAAAGCGCGACATTCTGCATCTACTTTTCTTTTCTTGCCTGTAGCCATGATGCCTATCAGTGATGACAACCGCAAACTGCGAACTTTAGACAACCGCGAACGTTACGTGCATGTTTCGCGTTCACGCTGACTGTGACAAGGGCAGGCAGCAGGCAATTATATTATTATATATTATCTATAATATTATATTTCTATTTTTATGATAGTTTTTGTCATTTTCTATCACAGGAAAAATAACTGCTGTCTAGCATCCGCTTCGTCATGCCTAGAGCTGATCTGTGCTGGTCGCTGAGGAAATACATCAACTTAGTGCTGTGGATCGCC
>NW_015540935.1:1020440-1025566 GCF_001515605.1 Sinocyclocheilus anshuiensis
CCCCCCCCCCCCGAAGAAGGAGGGGGGGATTTTGAATTGACTGATGGGCCGGATCAAACTGTCTCGCGGGCCGCATACGGCCCGGAGGCCAGACGTTCCCCACCCCTAGTGTAGAGGAAGGAGCTAGGAGCCATGGTGGAGCCACTGGGTTGACGGGCCGAGCTGGAGTTCATGCCTCGGAGGCTGGAGGCAGATACAAGGGATCCTCCAGCCTTGACGCCGATGGAAACTGCGGTGAACCCACATCACTGATAGTGGGCTGAGGGTGAGCAGAGGGGCTGACAGGAGACAGCGGAGGCGATGGTGAAGACTGGTGAAGAGGTGGAGCTGAAGGGAGGGTGGGAGGGAATTTTGAGCATTCCGAGGGTTCAGGGATGGTGTGTGTAGCCCACATACACCAAATGGCAACACCCATGACAGGGAGTGTCTCAGAAATGGGAACGACCTCCATGGTCATGACAGGACAGGCAGATAGTTCCAGTCCTGCCTCAGCTCACCCTCAACGGTGGAACAGTGGGAGGGGCTTTCCTCCACACCCTCGCTCTCCACCATCGCGTGCATTGTTGCCTTCGTCAAAATATAAAAAGTCAATAAATCAAAAAAAAAAAAATCAATTCCAAGAGCCACAACCACTCTCTTGACTAGCATGAATATAAATGACCCAACTGGAACCAGTTTGCAACATGACAGCAGCCAATGAACAGAGAGTGCAAGTCGATTATAATTAAAGGGCCATACACATATAATAACCAAAGCAAGTAGAAGCACCTTTTTTACCCTGTTACACCCCCCTACTGAATTCCACTTGCTTCCACACAAAACACGAATGGCCAAACTATCATAAGAATATCACTGACCAAAACATAACACCAGGTACATAAACTCAACAACCATATACAGTAATAAGAAAATAGAAGGGGTAAAAAATGTATGAAGTGTTCAAAACTTAATGAAATTGTCAGTTCAATTCAGTGTAGACACTATTCCCCACAGGAATTAAAGTGAAAAGAGGGTGGCCAATCCCCTAGGCACTCATAGTCAAACATGCCCATTACATGTTAGCTAAACAATGACAATTCATACATTTGGACACACAAGTTCTCCAGAAAAGAAACTTAGCTCCTGTCTCAAGTCTTTAAAGTAATACATTACATTAAACTTACTTAAAACATCTAAAACACAACAATATAAACATTAAAGTAACATATTCATTAACTAATACATAAAAGTATATCATAGAAAGAGAATACAGAAAAAAATAGTTCCCATGTAAAACTCAAGCAGCATATTCATGTTTATCCCAGCACTTTTTGCTGGTCCTTAATAAATCTCGTTACTGGTTACCAGAGTCTACCAGCTCTGGATCTTACACGACTTAGTGAACTTCCAGCAGGAAAGTTACGAACACTAATATTAGACACTGAATTGACTTCAACAAGGCGACTACCATTAAGCATCGCAGCACTCAAGGATAGAGGTGCAGATATTTAATCTAGGTCTGCAGCAGATTCAGGTACACACCTCTCCATATCCTCAACATCATCATAATCCTCAAGTCTCAGCTGGGTTGTATCAGACCTGTTAATCACATCATGCTCTAATTCATTAGACTGAGTTGTATCCACAGCCTGTATAGGCTCAAGAACATCTGTAGCTTCCCACACATCCTCTGTCTGCGTCATTCATGCCATCAGAAGGTAACTGTGACACCCACTCTCATGTCCTGTAATTAGAAGCAAACTCAGACACATCAGCAACCACAGAATCAACACTCTCTGAGTCGGTTGTATCACCTTCCAAGTCATCATCAGGAAGTGGAAGAACGTTGACTTGCATTATAAGGTTACAATGTACAGTCCTCACAACATCGGTATTACTGTGTTGTTGGACTTAACACAGATAGTCATACCTACATAATTCAGCAGTGCACACCGTATCCTACCAAAGATCAGCAAGCTTCCGTTTCCCACATGCTCCCTAGTTGGCAAGCAAACCTCGCCAACATCAATTGGTCCACCCCTGACTCTCCTGTTACACAAGTCAGCATCTCTCTTCAGCTGTTTCATGGCAGATGCCTGTGTAACACGCATTTCCTCCTTCATATCTCTCCAAAGAGCATGGGCGTAACTGTCATAGTTCACAACATCAGGATTGTCCAGAACAGTTTTGAATACCAGGTCAACAGGCAGCCGCGGAATCCTCCCAAACATCAGCATGAAATGAGCATACCCAGTGGTTTCATGGATGGTGCAATTATAAGCAAAACTTTTTTTTTTGTGCCATTTGTGCTTGGTCTTCTCTTACAGAGCACATATTATATTTCCCTGAGTCATGTTCATCCTTTCACATGCTACGTTACCCATTGGATGATAGGGGGTTGTTCTTGATTTTTGAACTCCAGCGACATTTACCAGTTCAGCAATCAGGACACTTTCGAAGTTTGCTCCTCTGTCAGAGTGAATTCAGCCTGGGAAGCCATAAACACAGAAGTAGTTATGCCAAAGTTGATGCGCCACAGCTTTGGCAGACTGATTTGGACACAAGAATGCACTGGCCATCTTGGTTAAGTGGTTGGTCACAACAAGTACATCCAGGGACCAGTTGGTCCTCTGCCAACAAAAAGTCTATGCAGGTGAGTTCAAGGGGTTCCATTGTAATGATGTTCTTCAACGGTGCATGACCCTCTGGTTCTGGTGTCTTGCTGATCACACACCGACAACAGCACCTCACATACTCCCTCACTTCCTTCTCCAGGCCATGCCAAAAGAAGCTTTGCAGAGCAAGATACAGAGTCTGCTGCTGACCTTGATGTCCTACTTGGTCATGAACACCTTTCAACACCATAGTTTTCACTGCGTCAGGCACGACATACAGGTAGGTTTTCCTTTCACTGACACTATTCTTCGAAACCCTGTACAACACACCACTTTCATCAGTAGTTTTCTCCAGTGTTTCATAAGTTTTCAAGTTGTTGGGTTCATCCATCCATTCCCTCCTGTTAGGTCTCGTCCTCTCTCTCGACAAAGTAAATCACCCTGCTCAAAACATTGTCTTCCATTGTCTCTTCATTAGATAGACATCACTTCAATGTCAGGTGATTCAGATGCCATTATTGCTTGTGGAAGGTGAGGCAGCAACAAAGCATGTGACTTGATGTTTGTATCGCTATACCTACATGAATGCAGAACAGCTTCCACTTCCTGCATTGACATCGTGCCAGGTATGGAGATTTTAACTGTGTGGCAGGCAACAGCCACACCTTCAATATCAGGAATACTGTCAAAGGGGACAGTAGACATGGTCTGGACATGGTCTGTGTGCACATCTGCAGCTTCCACCAGCAGTTTATCATAAGGAACTCTCGTGAGACGATGGAGTACACTAGGGTGCACAAAGGGCTCTCAGCTCAGGACATCAGCAACTATGTTTTTTGGACCAGGAACATACTTAATGTCAAACTGGTATGGCGCTAGTTTAGCAACCCATCTGTGTCACAATCTGACAATTATCCAATTTTGCTTTTGACAGTATGTATGTTAATGGCTTGTTGTCAGTCCAAACAGTAAATTTCTGACTCCTGAGCAATGATGGAATTTGTCACAGATAGCCCATTTCATAGCGAAAAACTCCAATCTATGTGCAGGATATCGTGACAAGGTGTAGGTAAGTGACTTGCTAGTAAAAGTTACAGGCCTAGCTATTGTTACACCAGCTGGAAGCTGGGACAAAACTGCCCCAAGCCCATTACTTGAAGCATCCAACGAAAGCAGAACGGCTCATCAAAATTTGGATGGGCCAACACAACTTTTTCAAGTAAGGCTTGCTTCAGTTGTACAAAAGCTTACCTACACTCCTCAGCCCAATCCGCAGCAGAAATTTTGATACATTCAACACTTCCATTTTCCATGTGGAGTCTTTCTTCCAGTGGTAAGATTGAACAATGGTTTGGCAATAGCCAAACAGTTATTAATAAACTGCTGGTAAAACACTACCATACCCAGAAAATACCTTATTTTCTGCTGGCTGGGGACATTGGTACCCTCAACCATGAGATCATCTTCAGTGACAGAAGCAATGACTTGTAACAATACCGTCCATACTCTGGCCTAAAAATTAGGGATGCACGATATTGGATTTTTGCCGATATCTGATATGCCGATATTTTTCAACTCATTTCGGCCGATAGCCGATGTCGATTCCGATATATTTCCTTTTGTTTGGAAACAACATGAAGTCTCTCCTGTACAGAGATTATAAACAATTTATTTTTCATTTTGTTTAGTTTTTAACAAAAACGTCTCGGTTTACGTATGTAACCCTGGTTCCTCGAGGGAACGAGACGCTGCGTCGGAAAACGCTAGGAGAACGAGAATGCCCACACCGCCAGACTTCCAAATCTCTGCCTAGTGTGGAAGACTGCACAGCTAGGGCGAGAGAACAGAAGAGCCCGGAGTGGCTAAAGTAGGCGGGGCCCGCCATCCCGAAGGCCAACTTCTGGAGGAGTGCATCTTGACCCCTAAAGGAGAGGGGAGATCAGAGGACTCGAGGCTATGGAATAGCATCCTGATCCACCACTTAGCATAAGATTCTCTGGCCGGAGGCCTCGGCCTCAGCGCACCGCAGAGGAAACGTGTAAGAAGAGGGTGTCTTCCCACTGAATGGCCACCGAGAGGGGCGTGGTAGGCCACAATGGCCACCACGAAGCCCTCTAGGGTTGGAGTGGGTCAACCCTGCGGGTAAACAGGCCTGCAGGAACTCCAGAACTGTACCAAACGGGCAGTTAGCTAGGTCGGGCTGGCGGTCTCCACAGAAATACAGTTACAATCGTCGATGTGGTTGAGTCGTGAAAGTGAGAGTGCAAGGCCTAAGGAAGAACCAGTATTGGTAGGCCTTTGCCCCCAAAAGCAAACCTCAGGAACTTCCTGTGATGAGGAAGGATGGAGATATGTGCATCTTTTAGATTGATCATGACACATCAGTCCTCGGACTTGGTCTGAGACACTACCTGTTTGAGTGCGAGTGTGCTGAACTTCAGTCGCATGACTGACCGGTTCAATAGGCGCAGATCTAAAATAGGACGCAACCCCCCATCCTTCTTCGGAACAATGAAGTACCGGCTGTAGAAC
>NW_015540935.1:1026377-1026917 GCF_001515605.1 Sinocyclocheilus anshuiensis
GGGCGGTAACTGAGAGAAGCGCTCGCCGGAGACCGCTGCGCCCTGGAACACCGGCAGGGTTGGCAGACCGACCTCCTGAGGGCACTGAGGAGAGACGGGCACCGTGTAATGTGGTGTGAACCTCTCTTCCCCAGAGGGGCCTGTCCTCTGAGGTCCTGAGCCACAGCATCAGGACTCTCATAGCTGAAGTCTCCTATTGAAAACGACGGCCCTCAGACCCACGTCGTCTGCTAGGAAGACTAGACAACATCCTGCTCGGGGCAGGACCCATCTAGATACCTCCGTAGAGGTAGCGAGCCTCTTAGTACCGCTACGCTTCCGGGCGGTAACTGAGAGAAGCGCTCGCCGGAGACCGCTGCGCCCTGGAACACGGCAGGGTTGGCAGACCGACCTCCTGAGGGCACTGAGGAGAGACGGGCACCGTGTAATGCGGTGTACACCGCCCTTCCCCAGAGGGAGCTGGCCCTCAGAAGTCCTATAGGCCTTAGGCGTCAGGACATTTTAGACGGAGACTATCCAGCGAGAATGACGGTCCGCAGA
>NW_015540935.1:1027465-1038967 GCF_001515605.1 Sinocyclocheilus anshuiensis
GGCACCGTGTAATGCGGTGTACACTGCTCTTCCCCAGAGGGAGCTGGCCCTCAAAAAGTCCTAGGCCTTAGGCGTCAGGACATTTACGACGAAGACTATCCAGCGAGAATGACGGCCCGCAGACCCGCCTTCTGCTAGAAGCCTTCGACCTGGGAGCGCCACTCTGACTCTAGACTCTGCAGAGTATGAGAAGTGAGGCCCCCAGAATGAGGGGCTGGAACATGGTAGGTTGGGACTGCTCCGCCCAGCAGCCCCTGCTGACCTCCTCAGAGGAAGAGAGGTTAACGCGTGCTCTCACTCGAGAAATTTATATCCCAAGAGCCCCTGTATATCTAACTTCTCATAGTCAGACAAAAACTTCATTTTATTCCTCAGAACTAAATGCAATCAAACAACCAGACAAAATACGGTCTAGTGTAGTAAGATTCACATCAAAAACCGAAATTATGTAATATATGCGCTGCGCGCAAGCCATTCAGTGACACTAACAACATCAATCTCCTCAGAGAAAGAGGGCCACAGCACTCACTCAGAGGGGGAAGAACCGCAGCGCGGGCTTCCAAGCCCCGAGAACGAGCTCTAGATCTAGCGAACATGGGTGGAGATAGGAAGAGCCGTCTCCAACCCGTCTGCTAGATCATGTGCGATCCCCGCTTTCTCAGTCGCCGCCGTGCCTCAGCAGCAGCGGGACCGCAATCGCAAGATCACAGGCACGGACACACTCCTCGGAGCGTGCCCGGCGAGAGCGGAGCGCTTAACAGTGGAAAAAGCAAAATCCGCCCCCCGAGAGGCAACTGCGCAAGCTCCGCTCCCTATTAATGCTGCTCATTATAATATCAGGCATAATATGCTTGTGTAACTGATGCTTGTGCAACTGGCGAGCTCTTTGACGCCCTCCGTCTAAAGCAAAAGAGTTTTACAAATTCTAAAAATCTTTTAGTGCTCCTTGTATTTAAGTTTTCATAATCAATAAAAAAAAAAAAAAACATATTACACATCAGTGAATAAATCTGTAGATATACAATTATCTAATTTACAAGTGTCTTGTTTGTGATTTTTATTCATGTAAGCTATACCTTCTGACCTTTAAATCAAACCATACTCGTGATTTTATGACATCAATTACTGCTTTAATGTTATTTGTATATTTTACTTTAATTTTAATACAAGTAGGCCAACAGCGCCCCCAAAGTAAATAAAATGATTTACCGGATGGGCATTAGGACCCGGGGGAGGCTGTTGCTGCTACTGCTGCATGCTCTAGTAACTGCTGACTCTACCACAGACCGGACGCGTCATTCTGTATGTTCAGTCTCAGATTAAATGCTAAAAACAGTGAATCTAATTATCATTCAGGATACAGTTCGCTTCAAGAATGACCACACAGCTGATGTGATATTATCTCTGTCACACCCAGAGCACATGCAAGTTACTCGTCTTATCGGTAAGGCATATTGTCATAATTTTTCATACTGGGCTGATGCCAATATTTGCATTTTAAGCCATGATCGGCCGATTTTGATAACATTCTGATAATATCGTGCATCCCTACTAATGTTACAGAACTCTGCAAGAGATAACACTTCTTTGGAGCAAGCTTGAGATTATGAGTCTTCAAACACTTAAACACCATTTCCAGGTGCCCTAATGCCAGCTCTTCAGTGAGTGCAAACACTAGGACGTCATCAAGATAACATAACATAATAGGCTGATGAAATTCTGATGCAAACTCGCTACTAGATTTCCGTATGATTTCAAATTCTTCCATATCATCCAAAGCTCGACGAAGCTTTTGATACTGATTTGGAGCAAGGTGTCGATATCACTTCCGAAAAGGCTTGTCGTCACTCAGGCAAATGCGATGAACAAAACTGGTTGCCTTCCCACAGTCCAACTTGTGTCTGGAAAAGATAGCATGGTACTGAGAAATCAGTTGAACAAGTTTTGCTTTGCAGTCTGCAGACACATTGCAAGACTCCACATCCAAGTCAGCTATCCTTAAGTCACATAAGACTGTCGTGCCATCAGCAGCAAATGAGTCATTCGGTCCAGATTTGATTGGTAAGTTTAGAGCATCTGTTACACTCATCTCATCATGTCTGTCAGTTAACATATCAGCTGTTCTCTGAATATTTTGTTCTAGATCAAATGTATCAACCATAAGAAAATTCAGAGCAGTCAAAATCCTGCAAGCCATGCAAGGGAAAGCATCCGCTAGTGTACAATTTATTTTTTAAAGTCACTGCTTTCTCAGAGCGATTTATTTACTTTAAGTGGGACCCATCCGTCTTTATGTATCAAAGATACCGTTTTTCCAACCAGCATTGACCTTGGTCTTGATTTTACTCTACTGGCTCCAAAATTATATCACTGCCAGCTGAAATGTCATGAGTGCTTTGCAGTCTGCCCCAAAATAAGTTTTCAGTCATGGGCTCAAGGGACACTGCCTTTTTGAACTTTACTGTTCCTACTAAATCAGGGACAGTACTGTTTTTCCATCTCTCCACATTGGCTAAGTAGATCCAATAGCTTGCTTTGTTCAGCGACATTGAACTCATGCTCAGAGACATTTATTAGTAACTCTGAAGAATTTCTCAGCTGATGGATCAAATGTTTCAAGAGGTTACTGCCAATAATTAGATCATCTCCCTGGCCTTCGACTACTAAATTGGAAAAGTGACATGACAGCCGTACACGTCCATCTCCAGCTTGCTCAATCCTAAAGCTTTTGTTCTGGTGCCTCCACATCTGACCAAAACAACACCTGTTGAGGCAAGTTAAAGGTTTGACAACACACCAGTACTCAGCAATCGCGATAAGATCCTGGAGCTCATGGTACAAGCCATTGACCCCGGTGTTGAGCATTGCTTTTGCCTCAACTTTCCCACCAATAATCACTGTAGTGTAGAACAGATCATCATATGGCTCAAGTTTCTGTGTATTTTTCAAGACAACTGTCCATTCAGAACTGTACTCTTCACATACACATACAGTGGGTACGGAAAGTATTCAGACCCCCTTAAATTTTTCACTCTTTGTTATATTATATAACAAAGAGTGAAAAATTTAAGGGGGTCTGAATACTTTCCGTACCCACTGTATATACCGATTCCAGGTCATAATCCAACAATAATGGGGATCATCATTTGGCCTTCCATTCACCCCCTCCCCATGCAGGCCTATTCGTTTCCCCTATGTGAAACAGCATCAGTCTCAGGCAACATAATGGCAGTTCAGTCTTTGGCTTTAGGACAGTCTGCACGTGTATGACCTGATTTGTAACAAAGAAAACACAGATGATTTGCTCTGCAGTCAAAATGGGTGGTGTGGTCAACATCTCCACAGACCTGACATGGTAGAGTAGGCCTTACTCTGTTTCTGTGTGACTTAGGCAGGTGCCGCTCTGTACCAGCCTGATTTCTTGATTGTCCGTGCTCCAAGACACTTTCCAACATTGCTAAGATTCGCTCCATGGGTTCAATGGGCTCTTTAGATGGAGTATGGTATACCACAGAGTCAGGTTTAACAACTATCTTAACCTTTGTATCAGAAGGCTGAACTGCAACTTCCTGTTTCAAAAGAGTAATGGCTGGGGTCACTCTAGGCACAGAGCGACATTGTTTCTCTCTACCATATTCTTCCAAATGTGCGTGGACGTCAGCTGCTGTCCATCGCTCCACAGGTCTGTATTTGAATATAAGGGAAACCTCAGGGTCTGGATATACATTACAATGAGCTCATGGGACAAATCATCAGTCTTCTGATTCTGTCTCTTTAAACAGTCCTCAGCCATGTCCATGGCTCTGTTTAGCCTCAGCCAATAATCAAAGGGGTCCTCACCAGCATGTGGAAGTGTGCCATAAAAATCAGCTAATGGCATGCTAGAAAAAACTGTGTCACTGAAATGTTGTTTCAGCAAATCAAAAATAGGACTTGGGTCCTTGCAGAAATAAATAGAGGGATTACTGCGCAAGCCCGCCCTCTCAACTTCTCCATAAGCCTACTTATGACTTTGTCAGCTTGTTGTTCAATTGCCTTCCGTATTTTGCGCAAATATGACAGCACTATGGCTTCCCACTCATGTATTGTGTATGGATCAGCCCGATCACCCCTAAAACAAACAGGTTCTTTGATTTCAGATTTTAGAACTCTGTTCAAGACAGACGAGTCCGCACTACTAGAACCACACACTTTAAACTCTAAACAGGAAGCAATGCTCTCCCCAATAGAGCGTCACATCCGTTCTACCATCCCCACTAGTAATTCCATCGACTCATTGCCTTCTGTCAAACTTGGTTGGTTCAGTTCACCTTCACTTAACTGAGGTGGTGGAAGACTAAAATTATAATTTACATCCTGTACAGTCTCTAAATCGAACATGGGAGTAGATGTGACATGGGTATAATCTAATCTACCTCTCCCCACTGATGGCATAGGTGAAAACATGAAAAGCCCTCTACCACTTCCAAAACTGTTCTCCGACTCCATATCTTATACTGACAAAAATAAAATAAAATGTTCTCCTGCCCTTTTTAAAAAAAAAAATGAAATTGTGTTGTTTCAAAACTTCAGAATAACACTTTCAGAGAGAGAGAGAGAGAGAAATGTGCAAGTTCTGAAAATATATCCTAGTTTCGAAGCTCAGAATCCAGTGAATATGTAATTGTTCAGTTTTCAGTCTCCACAATAATACTTTTCAATAAACCTCAGTTATCAAAAATGTATTTTTTCCCAGTCTTCAAAAATATATACACTTCAAAGTTCAATCTTCAACAGATTTTGTTGTAGAATAAATCAATGTTGCATTCAAATGGATACCACTATACCAGAACCAGAGGTCGTCTTACTATAGGGATATGAGAGGGTCTCTATTACTTACTATTGGAGAAAGTGTAGCGGTCAACTTGGATCAAGTGTGCCTTAATAACCAATCACATTACAGCCTTGACGTCATTGAATTTCAGTCAGAGTTGTGCGACACTTAATCGCCATTTACAGATACCATATGAATGAATGAGAAGTGTCGTAAGCTGTATCCCACCTTTCGCAAAACGTCAGTGACTTCTTTTATAAAACAGCATTTTTCCTTGGTGTAATCTCTAAAAATATTTCAATCCAAAATTATTGCTTAGTGTAAAACATGTTGGAGATCAGCAGATAGGCTGTCGATTTATTAACTGATAAGCTGTTTCCTCTAAAAAGCTGTTTATTCAGTGAAGCCTCTCCTCCATTTACATCCATTAAAAAAAGGCCTCTGGTCTCCTTTCCCACGTACTGGCAAACTGGAAGCGTTAGCATTAGCCATTATGCTTTTTTGGCTAAAGGTCGCAGGCTTGCCTTCTAGTGGCTTTGCCAGAACTTCGTTCTTCTCAGTAGTGAAGCATGTTCCTTTACTCCTCCTTGTGGACAAAAAGGGTATCACACCAAACAACTCCCAGCGCGAAAACTCAAGTTACCCATGGCACTAACTCATCCGGAAATCTCCAAGCAGTTGTTTCAGCACGCTCATTTCAGAGTCATGGTCACAGCACCATTGTAACAGTTCCTATCTGCGTTGTGTGTTATAATTGCAACAACCGACACATCTCACGCCTCAGGTGGATAATTTAATCTTGTTAAAACACATTCAAATGAAGTGACCAGTTTCACAGCATTCTTACAAGGCATTCCACTCTCTTGACTAGCGTGAATATTAATGACCCAACTGGAACCAGTTTGCAACATGCCACCAGCTAATGAACAGAGAGTGCGGGTCAATTATAAATAAAGGGCTTCTTTTTTAACCTGTTATGTTAGCTTAGACTGTTTTTCTGCAGCCACTTGAGTTAGGCGATCCATCCCTTATTCCTAACTCTTGCGTTACAGTATCATAACTCATCCAGGGTTAGTGCATATTTCATGAAAATTATTTTTACAGCAGGATCTTCGTCAGTTACCTGTCTCTCTCCTTCAACCCTCACAGTCCTCCTACTCTCTGTTAGGGTCAAGACGTTTCAGCTTTTTCTTTTGATTTTTTCTCAGTTCATAATGTTCTCTGCCTCACTGGATTCCCTGACATTTTTATGCCTGCTGTATCCCGGCAAAAATAACAGAACAAGAAAGTTCCATTCTCCTTGATGTTTTTCAGAATGGTTGAATTCCACCAAAGATGTGTTCATCCTCTTTTTACTGTCTCGTCACGTCACCTGCTTTGATAGCAGGCATACAAGCTCTGTACGGGTATAATGCATACTGCAGTTTCTTCACTTTTGTTGGTAGTTGGTACATCACGTATTGATTTATTTACATAATAAATTTACATAATACATTTTGACTTCCCGAGTCCGCTATTAGCATATAGCCCGCTAGCATCGCCAGCGTGGTTGCCGCTAATCTCGCTTACATTACTAATACACTATTCACTGTTACTTGCTTTAATGGCGGATGTGTGTCTACCTTTGAGTGCAGGTGAGGACACGTTCGAGCTGCATTCGGTGCAGCTCGAGCTGGAGGCCATGGAGAAGCAGATCCGTGACCTGGTGGCGAAGCAGACCCAGCTGAGAGAGCGGAGAGCCGCGCTGGCTTTTCCACGACATTCTAATTTATTGAGATGCACCTGTACATCCCTTGTGAAAAAGAAGTACACTGTAGCAGTACACAAATTAAAATAATATATTTATCAGACATTTAACTGCTTGTTAATTGTAATTAAGTTATAGACCTTATGCGTCAGAGAATCAAGTGTTCAGCCATTTTTGAAGTTGAACTTGGTAGGTTGTTTTGAAGGTTGGTAATTCTATCAACCTTATTTTACAACACCATTTTCTGTGAATGTGCGAGACTTCCAGTTCATTAGCCCCTGTAGGGAAATAACGAGAAGAATATCACAGTGCAGTAAACGGTAAAACTGTTTGCAGTTTACAGACCAGTGTGTTTGTAATTAAGATAATACATTTAAATAACATGGTAAGACACACTAGTTTGCAATATCAAGCAGCAAAATTAGCTATTATTCATTCATTCTGTTCAGGCCCCACCCACGACTGCTGGCGGACTGCCCCGTATTAGAATACAGTATTTCCGCCCTCAGCCAGCTGTATGCTGTCCGACATTTTCTCTGTAGCAATATGTCTCCTAAGCAATGGAGGTGTTTTGTAGTTGGAGTCTCCATTTTCTTCTGACATCAGAGCCACTGAGGACACAGTTGAGTTTTGTTTTTGATGGTAACGCGCCAACGAATACACAAAAAAGGGAAGAGAGAGGCAGGGTGAGCAGTAGCTCATTATCATTTAAAGATGATGATGATGAATGATGAATGATGCATTTATATAGCGCTTTATTGTGTATTGCTGTACAGCCAAAGCGCTTTACAATCATGTAGGGGGGGGGGTCTATCCTCAACCACCACCAGTGTGCAGATGATGCGACGGCAGCCACAGGACAACAGCGCCAGTGCGCTCACCACACACTAGCTACAGGTGGAGAGGATAGAGAGTCATAGAGCCAATCAAGTGAATGGGGATTATTAGGAGGCCATGATTGACAAGGGCCAGTGGAGGGAATTTGGCCAGGACACCGGGGTTACACCCCTACTCTTTACGAGAAGTGCCATGGGATTTTTAATGACCACAGAGAGTCAGGACCTCAGTTTAACGTCTCATCCGAAAGACGGTGCTCTTTGACAGTATAGTGTCCCCGTCACTATACTGGGGTGTTAGGACCCACACAGACCACAGGGTGAGCACCCCCTGCTGGCCTCACTAACACCTCACCTAAAGAGACATGCACCGAAATAGGTTGCTGTGAACAGAGCTGTTTTTGACAAGGTAAAAAGGGTGTTATTTTACATGACCAATGGGGAATTTTAACCAAAGTGTGTTACAGACATTTCATGAAGACCCTAAAGGATCATACCAACTTGTGGAAAATGGGCATCCGATGTCCAGTTTAGTTTGTTTTAAAATACTCAATATACCTTTTCCGTTACAGTTGTGCTATTGGATAGGTTACACATCTGAATGTATGCATAAAAACATTAATTATTTATGTACAGACAGTAAGAGTAACTGTGAGTAAAAGTAAATTGAGCATTAATCATTTTAATTTTATGTATGTATTTATGTATGTAGACTTATAGTTTTACAAAATTACAGTGTAAAAATTGTGCCACTGTAATTTCATACTGCATTTGGACAATCACAATTTCTACAGTGCATTTGGAATGGGAAATACTAAAAAGTGCATATGGAATTTGCAAAAATTAACTTAATAATAATAATAATAATAATAATAATAATAATAATGCATTAATATTCATGCAAATTAGTCATTTTATATGGCCTTATCTGTCATTGATGTTCAATCTATTGTCCTATAGTTTCTGATTAGATGGGCTTTCATCAGAACTTTCTTCTCTGTCAATGTTTACATAATGCCATCACTGTTCAAATAAAGGCAAGTGGCTATGGCAGGAGAAGGAAATGATATGACACCGTCTGATGGCAGCAAGCAGGCATATCGTCAGTAGAGCTTCTCCTGGGGGAAATAGGATAGTGATTGCCCACTATTTCAGCGGCCTTACTTGCAGAAGTATTTCTCTCATTTATTTTCTTCAAAGGCTATTTAAGTTTATTGTACAATAGATGAAATGAGACTATAGGGAGATGCGCATTGTCTTGTGGCTACAAGAAACATATTACTTTACAACCTAAAGAAGGTTTGTATTATATAAAAAATCTATTATTGTTCCACAATGTAAAACTGCACCTGCGGACCGCAGTATCTGTAGCTGATCTGGTCTTTCTGGTACAGCATGGCTGCTTTGCCAGTCCAAACCAATCTGATTTTAGAAGAATAACTCACACAGTCCATATCCTTAATCCTAGTGTCCCCATGTGCTACAAGGAGGAGTCCTCCATAAGGTGACTGATTAAGAGAGACGTAAAAGATCCATGAGATGCAGCAGTTTCTCACTAACATCTGACATGCAGTAATGGAGCTATAAGAGCTGCCATCTGTAAGTGAGATGGTGAATTTGATAGATGCAAGACAAAAAACAAACCAGATTGCTATAATCAGTGTCCAGCTGGCGGTGAGAAATCTCTCACTTTTCACATCGATATGCCTGTGACATGGGTTCTGAATGTGTGGTTGTCAAGTACAAGAGCTGATCTCCACAGGCACAGAGACAGAATGAGTTCAGCCTTACAGGACTCCAGTACTAGTTTCTCAACCCCACGATGAAAACGTCAAGATCTCGGACATGTTTCACACATCTCGCATTCCTGACAGCATTTCAGCTGCATAGCAGAACTGCAGTGCTATACAGAAATGTAAAAGTGATTTGAGTAATTCTGTTGATACTGTCATAAATTATAATATGGACTCATTTTTTCATAAGGTGTGAACATTCATATGGTATTTAAAATACAAACAGTCATCTATAAACCATTTAAATTGTCTGCAATCAGTTAGATGTGAATAGAAAGTGCTGTTTGTGTGCTGGTCACTGTATTTGTTGCATCTGGCAGATTATGTTGGCTGTATTGTGTGTGTGTCAGGGTTATCATCATTAATTAAAACTATTAAACACACTGATGAGCAATGACTGTGTTAGTGCCAGTAGGTACGTTTACATGGACACTTTTTGCTTCCATCGGAATGAATTCATTCTGATTGACGAATCTGAACATAGTGTTTACATGAACGCTAAATAAAGTGATCGTGTTGATATGCGCGTTTATGTCACAAGCTTCTGATCGGATTTAATCTTTTGACATGCACACACTGCATGAACATACAGAGTTTCCCGCTGTTGTTCGCATACTGTTTTAAAAAGCACACGTGATATTTATCTACTTCGGGTCCTAATTAGGCGACGACCTGCACATGAACTGTTGTGCTGTGCTGCTTACTTTATAAAGCAGTAAAAGTGCCCCTTCCTGCACCCAAAACCAGTCGTCTGTTGATGAGAGTCTTAAACAAGGACTGGTGGGACGTTGTTCTGCTCCACTTCACAGACGCTGAGTGAAAGGGGAGTTTTATAATGACTGGACACTCATTTATGACACTTTATTCACCTGGAAGAACAGCTCGTTCCGCACGTCATACGTCATTACGCTATTTCTACGTCACTGCGCATGCGCAGTAATTTCCAGTTTCGGTTTTCAGTCCGATCAAGTGTTTACATGTGACTTTTTTATTCGGATTGTGCTTCTAGTCCTATTACGATCGGATTAGGACATGGGTTCTGAATGTGTGGTTGTCAAGTACAAGAGCTGATCTCCACAGGCACAGAGACAGAATGAGTTCAGCCTTACAGGACTCCAGTACTAGTTTCTCAACCCCACGATGAAAACGTCAAGATCTCGGACATGTTTCACACATCTCGCATTCCTGACAGCATTTCAGCTGCATAGCAGAACTGCAGTGCTATACAGAAATGTAAAAGTGATTTGAGTAATTCTGTTGATACTGTCATAAATTATAATATGGACTCATTTTTTCATAAGGTGTGAACATTCATATGGTATTTAAAATACAAACAGTCATCTATAAACCATTTAAATTGTCTGCAATCAGTTAGATGTGAATAGAAAGTGCTGTTTGTGTGCTGGTCACTGTATTTGTTGCATCTGGCAGATTATGTTGGCTGTATTGTGTGTGTGTCAGGGTTATCATCATTAATTAAAACTATTAAACACACTGATGAGCAATGACTGTGTTAGTGCCAGTAGGTACGTTTACATGGACACTTTTTGCTTCCATCGGAATGAATTCATTCTGATTGACGAATCTGAACATAGTGTTTACATGAACGCTAAATAAAGTGATCGTGTTGATATGCGCGTTTATGTCACAAGCTTCTGATCGGATGTAATCTTTTGACATGCACACACTGCATGAACATACAGAGTTTCCCGCTGTTGTTCGCATACTGTTTTAAAAAGCACACGTGATATTTATCTACTTCGGGTCCTAATTAGGCGACGACCTGCACATGAACTGTTGTGCTGTGCTGCTTACTTTATAAAGCAGTAAAAGTGCCCCTTCCTGCACCCAAAACCAGTCGTCTGTGGATGCGTCTTAAACAAGGACTGGTGGGATCTTTTGCTGCTCCACTTCACAGACGCCAAGTGAAAGGGGAGTTTTATAATGACTGGACACTCATTTATGACACTTTATTCACCTGGAAGAACAGCTCGTTCCGCACGTCATACGTCATTACGCTATTTCTACGTCACTGCGCATGCGCAGTAATTTCCAGTTTCGGTTTTCAGTCCGATCAAGTGTTTACATGTGACTTTTTTATTCGGATTGTGCTTCTAGTCCTATTACGATCGGATTAGCAGAGTCCATGTAAACGCAGCTAGTGACAAGTAACATCTTATTTGATCATTATATTTACATGTTAAATAATCTACATTTAGCATGTGCTATGCTAGCTGTTAATTTAACCTGAAAAAGGTTAAATTAATTGGTTCCACAACAACCACTCAGTTGTGATTAAATTAGTTGGAACAT
>NW_015540935.1:1039050-1042390 GCF_001515605.1 Sinocyclocheilus anshuiensis
AACTTAAAAATAGTTTTATGTTACAAATGACGTTCCTCTAACTCAGTGTAGGTTGTTGGCTGAACATAATTTCATTAAAAATTGTCATAACTAAAATATTGATGCAAACTGTTGTGTTAATTTTTGAGCCGAAATGTTTGTTTTTAGAGTGTAGTTAACTAACTGATAAAACTAATAAAATATGTTAAAATAAATAAGTACTAAAATTACTAAAACTGAATATGTATTTATTTATTGATTTATTGTTTGTTTGTTTGTTTGTTTGTTTGAAGAAAAACTAATAGAAAAAACACATACAATTACTAAAACTTAAAATAAAATGAAAGCTGAAAATATAAAACAAAAATGTGTCAAATATGGCAAATAGCTCAAAATAACTATGCAAAGAGAAACACACAGTAGAAGCACAACAGTGAAGCTTGTGTGACTGTACAGCACAAACATGCAATATGTGTAAAAACGTTGGTAATATATGTGTAAAATGTAAAATATGTGTTGCTTTGGTTGTCCTTAGAAAGCCTTGTCTTTACTCACCATGATGTCCTTCAGGAATAAACTTCCACTGACCTTGTCCTACTCGCTCTCGGAATAAACGTTCTGTTAAGCAGGGAGAGTTTTGCCTCTAATGCCCTTAGCTGAGTGTTTGTTCACCTTTCCTCTTCACTTTATGTCTTTGATTGTTGTGTCCCAACAGTACTTCTCTTATCCTAGTGAGGCTTATCGGTGAGGCCTGTGCCAGAAGAATTGTTGAAAGGGCTGAGGAGCAAATCTGTCTGTATTCCCTTTCCAATATAATTGTGATTGGTGGGATTGAACATGAACATTTTCCATCACAACCTTCAACTGGGATGCCATGAAACATTAAAGCATGCAATTTCCTGCTAGCAGCACCAAGCAGAACTGCAGAAAATATTGATTGTTACTGTTATTGCCTCCCTTTCTAGCCAGAGGAAAACAGTGATTCCCAATTCTGTTTCTGGAGGCACTACATATTTTGGAGGTCGGCCTAATCCAGGGGTGTCAAACTCAATTCCTGGAGGGTTGGAGCCCTGCAGAGTTTTGTTCCAACCCTGCTCCAACACACATACCATGTAGTTTTCAAGTAAGCCTGAAGGACTTGATTAGTTGGATCAGGTGTGTTTAATTTTTGTTTAATTCATCTCATCAGTGTCATTATTAGGCGCTGTCCACACGAACATGGGTATTTTCAAAACCACAGCTTTTTCTATGCGGTTTGGCCATTGGTCCACACGCAAATGCAGTATCAGTTCTCTGAAACCGAACCTTTTTGAAAACTCCTGCCAGTGTGAAGATTTTCAGAAACTTTGGTTGCAGTGTTGTCGTTTAACCGGTGAAACCGGAGAGTTTGGCTGGTGACATTGAAGTGCACACTGTTAATAACCGGTAACCTTTTTTTCAGACTTCTGATTGGCCAACATGGCTTTACGGTTAGGGTTATATCACCACCTGTTTGTTTGGCATGCTCTTGACTGCGCTTTATAGTGTGTTTTTGCATTTTCATGTGGACAAGGTTTTTTTTTTTTCTTCTTTTTTTTAAATGGATGAAAAACTCATTCAAGTTTTATTACGCAGTATCACATGACATGAGCAACAGTGATTTTGTTCTGAAAATCAGCAGGGCTGCAATTTTGCTGTATATAATCACAACCGTACTGATATTCACAATACATTTTAGACAGAATATTTCCAGTTACTCTGTCTGTTTTTGCTCTGCCAATTAAAATAGTTACACACACAGCTAAACACAGTGATGTGGTGTTTCGTTCCTGAGTGAATCAGCATTTTGAACAAATCACTTGAGTGGATGATTCAGTCCAACAGCACTGGGACGTTTCACTGTTTGAACCATTGCAGCTCCAGTAGGTGGAGACAGGCAATTGTCTTTATGAGTGAATCATTGAATAATTCCCTCAATGATTCATTCAAAATTACAAATTCATCCTGGAATGAAACATCAAGTAACATAAAAATGGGTTATGCATCTTTAAACTTTCTGCAGCAGTCTTCCTTTTTAAGCCTCTCACTGTTTACAGTGACCATTCTTTTTTTTGTTGTTTACCATTTCTGTCTATCTCTTATACTTTTTTCTTTGCTGTTAAAACAAATGTTTTTTACCAAATAATTGTTTTTCACAAAAGCAACTGTTTGTGACAGTGCACTGTTAAATTCAGAGTTTGCCGCAAAAGTGTATCAAAGATTTTTCTGGAGGCTGCAAACAGTCTAAGATCTAAGTAGAGCTCTGTGGTTTTTCCCGCTCACCCTAAATAAATGAATCAACTTTTAGGCAGGCCCTAATTTCATAACGGAGCGAAACAGCATCAAGGCCATGTAACAAATCAGTGACAGTATTATTCCTGACAGCAGAAACTCTGCAAGCTATTGCCCAAGCATGCTGAGTCAGTGTTTGAGCCTGAGTGAAGTAAAGGCCATGTTTGAAGCAGCAGAACTGCTCCACATAGTGTGCTTACCATTACTTTCACCTAACACTGAAGCATAATTGCATCTGTAAAAGGATAATGGCAGTCATTTTCGGCTGATACAGTAATACAGTCATTACTGAACTCTGACAGGATGATCAGGACCCCAATGTGAGTTGACTGCCTGCAAAATATCATCCTTGTTATAGAGCCACTTACCAACTAAATAAATAATAATTAATATAATTTAATATTATTATAATACATTTTCACAGCTTCATAAAAATACAGTTGAACCACTGATGTTACATGAACTATTTTGTCAATATTCTTGGTAGCTTTCTGAGCCTTGAACGTGGTAGGACCTTTGCTGTCTATGGAGGATCAGAAAGCTCTCAGATTTAATAAAAAAAATCTTAATTTGTGTTCCGAAGATGAACGAAGGTCTTAAGGTTTGGAACGACATGAGGGTGAGTAATTAATGACTGAATTTTAGTTTTTGGGTGAACTATCCCTTTAATAAAATTAGATTTACACAGTGGTGTATGAAGTACTTGAAAGCCACACTTGAGTAAAAGTACAGATATCTTTCCAGAAAATGACTTTGACTTTGGTAGAAGTTAAAGTCACTGTTTAGAATATTACTTGAGTAAAAGTTTTAAAGCATGCGATGTTTATTGTACTTAAGTATGAACGTTTTTTTTTTTTTTTATATTAAACGTACTTAAGTATTAAAAGTAAAAGTACAAGTAAATTCAAAATAAAAAAGGAGCAAATAAATATTAAAAAGTTGTTCTATACACAGTTTGAGCAACAAGATTGAGTTCAGTTCTTTCTTTGGGTTAGCATAAGAGCCACTTCATCTGGTACTGTAACGAATCAATCCACTGAAGGCGAGCGTC
>NW_015540935.1:1045860-1050393 GCF_001515605.1 Sinocyclocheilus anshuiensis
TAATAATAATAATAATAATAATAATAATAATAATGCATTAATATTCATGCAAATTAGTCATTTTATATGGCCTTATCTGTCATTGATGTTCAATCTATTGTCCTATAGTTTCTGATTAGATGGGCTTTCATCAGAACTTTCTTCTCTGTCAATGTTTACATAATGCCATCACTGTTCAAATAAAGGCAAGTGGCTATGGCAGGAGAAGGAAATGATATGACACCGTCTGATGGCAGCAAGCAGGCATATCGTCAGTAGAGCTTCTCCTGGGGGAAATAGGATAGTGATTGCCCACTATTTCAGCGGCCTTACTTGCAGAAGTATTTCTCTCATTTATTTTCTTCAAAGGCTATTTAAGTTTATTGTACAATAGATGAAATGAGACTATAGGGAGATGCGCATTGTCTTGTGGCTACAAGAAACATATTACTTTACAACCTAAAGAAGGTTTGTATTATATAAAAAATCTATTATTGTTCCACAATGTAAAACTGCACCTGCGGACCGCAGTATCTGTAGCTGATCTGGTCTTTCTGGTACAGCATGGCTGCTTTGCCAGTCCAAACCAATCTGATTTTAGAAGAATAACTCACACAGTCCATATCCTTAATCCTAGTGTCCCCATGTGCTACAAGGAGGAGTCCTCCATAAGGTGACTGATTAAGAGAGACGTAAAAGATCCATGAGATGCAGCAGTTTCTCACTAACATCTGACATGCAGTAATGGAGCTATAAGAGCTGCCATCTGTAAGTGAGATGGTGAATTTGATAGATGCAAGACAAAAAACAAACCAGATTGCTATAATCAGTGTCCAGCTGGCGGTGAGAAATCTCTCACTTTTCACATCGATATGCCTGTGACATGGGTTCTGAATGTGTGGTTGTCAAGTACAAGAGCTGATCTCCACAGGCACAGAGACAGAATGAGTTCAGCCTTACAGGACTCCAGTACTAGTTTCTCAACCCCACGATGAAAACGTCAAGATCTCGGACATGTTTCACACATCTCGCATTCCTGACAGCATTTCAGCTGCATAGCAGAACTGCAGTGCTATACAGAAATGTAAAAGTGATTTGAGTAATTCTGTTGATACTGTCATAAATTATAATATGGACTCATTTTTTCATAAGGTGTGAACATTCATATGGTATTTAAAATACAAACAGTCATCTATAAACCATTTAAATTGTCTGCAATCAGTTAGATGTGAATAGAAAGTGCTGTTTGTGTGCTGGTCACTGTATTTGTTGCATCTGGCAGATTATGTTGGCTGTATTGTGTGTGTGTCAGGGTTATCATCATTAATTAAAACTATTAAACACACTGATGAGCAATGACTGTGTTAGTGCCAGTAGGTACGTTTACATGGACACTTTTTGCTTCCATCGGAATGAATTCATTCTGATTGACGAATCTGAACATAGTGTTTACATGAACGCTAAATAAAGTGATCGTGTTGATATGCGCGTTTATGTCACAAGCTTCTGATCGGATTTAATCTTTTGACATGCACACACTGCATGAACATACAGAGTTTCCCGCTGTTGTTCGCATACTGTTTTAAAAAGCACACGTGATATTTATCTACTTCGGGTCCTAATTAGGCGACGACCTGCACATGAACTGTTGTGCTGTGCTGCTTACTTTATAAAGCAGTAAAAGTGCCCCTTCCTGCACCCAAAACCAGTCGTCTGTGGATGCGTCTTAAACAAGGACTGGTGGGATCTTTTGCTGCTCCACTTCACAGACGCCAAGTGAAAGGGGAGTTTTATAATGACTGGACACTCATTTATGACACTTTATTCACCTGGAAGAACAGCTCGTTCCGCACGTCATACGTCATTACGCTATTTCTACGTCACTGCGCATGCGCAGTAATTTCCAGTTTCGGTTTTCAGTCCGATCAAGTGTTTACATGTGACTTTTTTATTCGGATTGTGCTTCTAGTCCTATTACGATCGGATTAGCAGAGTCCATGTAAACGCAGCTAGTGACAAGTAACATCTTATTTGATCATTATATTTACATGTTAAATAATCTACATTTAGCATGTGCTATGCTAGCTGTTAATTTAACCTGAAAAAGGTTAAATTAATTGGTTCCACAACAACCACTCAGTTGTGATTAAATTAGTTGGAACATGAGGTCGGCCTAATCCAGGGGTGTCAAACTCAATTCCTGGAGGGTTGGAGCCCTGCAGAGTTTTGTTCCAACCCTGCTCCAACACACATACCATGTAGTTTTCAAGTAAGCCTGAAGGACTTGATTAGTTGGATCAGGTGTGTTTAATTTTTGTTTAATTCATCTCATCAGTGTCATTATTAGGCGCTGTCCACACGAACATGGGTATTTTCAAAACCACAGCTTTTTCTATGCGGTTTGGCCATTGGTCCACACGCAAATGCAGTATCAGTTCTCTGAAACCGAACCTTTTTGAAAACTCCTGCCAGTGTGAAGATTTTCAGAAACTTTGGTTGCAGTGTTGTCGTTTAACCGGTGAAACCGGAGAGTTTGGCTGGTGACATTGAAGTGCACACTGTTAATAACCGGTAACCTTTTTTTCAGACTTCTGATTGGCCAACATGGCTTTACGGTTAGGGTTATATCACCACCTGTTTGTTTGGCATGCTCTTGACTGCGCTTTATAGTGTGTTTTTGCATTTTCATGTGGACAAGGTTTTTTTTTTTTCTTCTTTTTTTTAAATGGATGAAAAACTCATTCAAGTTTTATTACGCAGTATCACATGACATGAGCAACAGTGATTTTGTTCTGAAAATCAGCAGGGCTGCAATTTTGCTGTATATAATCACAACCGTACTGATATTCACAATACATTTTAGACAGAATATTTCCAGTTACTCTGTCTGTTTTTGCTCTGCCAATTAAAATAGTTACACACACAGCTAAACACAGTGATGTGGTGTTTCGTTCCTGAGTGAATCAGCATTTTGAACAAATCACTTGAGTGGATGATTCAGTCCAACAGCACTGGGACGTTTCACTGTTTGAACCATTGCAGCTCCAGTAGGTGGAGACAGGCAATTGTCTTTATGAGTGAATCATTGAATAATTCCCTCAATGATTCATTCAAAATTACAAATTCATCCTGGAATGAAACATCAAGTAACATAAAAATGGGTTATGCATCTTTAAACTTTCTGCAGCAGTCTTCCTTTTTAAGCCTCTCACTGTTTACAGTGACCATTCTTTTTTTTGTTGTTTACCATTTCTGTCTATCTCTTATACTTTTTTCTTTGCTGTTAAAACAAATGTTTTTTACCAAATAATTGTTTTTCACAAAAGCAACTGTTTGTGACAGTGCACTGTTAAATTCAGAGTTTGCCGCAAAAGTGTATCAAAGATTTTTCTGGAGGCTGCAAACAGTCTAAGATCTAAGTAGAGCTCTGTGGTTTTTCCCGCTCACCCTAAATAAATGAATCAACTTTTAGGCAGGCCCTAATTTCATAACGGAGCGAAACAGCATCAAGGCCATGTAACAAATCAGTGACAGTATTATTCCTGACAGCAGAAACTCTGCAAGCTATTGCCCAAGCATGCTGAGTCAGTGTTTGAGCCTGAGTGAAGTAAAGGCCATGTTTGAAGCAGCAGAACTGCTCCACATAGTGTGCTTACCATTACTTTCACCTAACACTGAAGCATAATTGCATCTGTAAAAGGATAATGGCAGTCATTTTCGGCTGATACAGTAATACAGTCATTACTGAACTCTGACAGGATGATCAGGACCCCAATGTGAGTTGACTGCCTGCAAAATATCATCCTTGTTATAGAGCCACTTACCAACTAAATAAATAATAATTAATATAATTTAATATTATTATAATACATTTTCACAGCTTCATAAAAATACAGTTGAACCACTGATGTTACATGAACTATTTTGTCAATATTCTTGGTAGCTTTCTGAGCCTTGAACGTGGTAGGACCTTTGCTGTCTATGGAGGATCAGAAAGCTCTCAGATTTAATAAAAAAAATCTTAATTTGTGTTCCGAAGATGAACGAAGGTCTTAAGGTTTGGAACGACATGAGGGTGAGTAATTAATGACTGAATTTTAGTTTTTGGGTGAACTATCCCTTTAATAAAATTAGATTTACACAGTGGTGTATGAAGTACTTGAAAGCCACACTTGAGTAAAAGTACAGATATCTTTCCAGAAAATGACTTTGACTTTGGTAGAAGTTAAAGTCACTGTTTAGAATATTACTTGAGTAAAAGTTTTAAAGCATGCGATGTTTATTGTACTTAAGTATGAACGTTTTTTTTTTTTTTTATATTAAACGTACTTAAGTATTAAAAGTAAAAGTACAAGTAAATTCAAAATAAAAAAGGAGCAAATAAATATTAAAAAGTTGTTCTATACACAGTTTGAGCAACAAGATTGAGTTCAGTTCTTTCTTTGGGTTAGCATAAGAGCCACTTCATCTGGTACTGTAACGAATCAATCCACTGAAGGCGAGCGTCGTGAAGAACCCAAGTGCAGTTTATTTACAGTGTGATCCAAACATCCA
>NW_015540935.1:1051160-1051525 GCF_001515605.1 Sinocyclocheilus anshuiensis
TCTTGGCCGGGGACTCAGGCGTGGCGTAAGCAGACTCTGAAATGGCGGCCATATCGTGATGAGACTCTGGAAGACCAGTTGAGACGTGATGAGACTCTAGAAGGGCGGCCATTTAGTGAAGAGACTCTTGTGTGGCGGCCATCTTGTGATGAAGCTCTTGAATGGCGGCCATATTGTGAATAATCTCTTGAGTGGCCGGCCTTCCACATATTCCTCAATGGAGCGATTACCCTGACGGAGGCGAACAAGATGATCTGATGGGTTCATTTTTTCGGTCGTGTATTCTATAACGAATCAATCCACTGAAGGCGAGCGTAGTGAAGAACCCAAGTGCAGTTTATTTACAGTGTGATCCAAACATCCAA
>NW_015540935.1:1051558-1064950 GCF_001515605.1 Sinocyclocheilus anshuiensis
CAGACTTGACGAGGCACAAACAGACTAGACTCACCGACAGCGGGTTACAACATCAATACACGACAAGGCACAATGACAACATGATGGCTACTTATAACAGACAATGAGGGTCACAAGACAAGAACAAACCAATGGGAAACAAGACACATGATTAAGACAGCCAATCAGAACATTACACAATGAACAAGAGAACCAATGGCATGAATACATGAGGGCAAGGGAAGCATGACACAAACAGGGAGCATGACTAAACTACAAAATAAAAGACATGAAAACATGAACAAGAAACAAAACCCAAACCCCACATTACAGGTACAAAGACACTTTAATTTCAACATAATAAAACATTTCTCGCAAATATGGAATCTGCACCTGAAGTGGCATTTAGATTGTTTAATGCAGCTCACAGGGACATGGTCATGGATACATTTAACCTGCAGATACAAATGCATAAATAATGTTTTGTTTTAAACATAAAATGTTGAATATTGATATTTGAAATTATTTAAAACATGAAAAGATGCTTGAAATGTGAAATTAAAGCCGTCAGTAGTATGGGGTGTAAATCGGATGGTTCGTCACGATACGATATCAATATCGATTCTCATACCCAGCGATACAATATTTGCCGATACCTCAAAAAATTATACGATACGATTACGATTCAATTTGATACAGGAGAATATCGATCGATATATCGATATTATGATAATATATACTTATTTTAAGCAACCATCTACATTTTTATTAACTCACAAATGCAACCAAAATATATAACATGAACATTTATCTGAAATTTTCACATCCTGTACCTCAATTGGGACATTCACAATAAAAAATAGGCCTACACTTTTTTTTTAAATAATAAAGAAAATAAACAATTGGAAAAACAATTCTGGCTGCTACTATGGACTCAGTGGTAAAAATCTTTTCTACAGATAACCAAAATATAAATAAAATAAATACAATAAAACAAAGACACAAGTTCAATAAACAGTGCTTTTCAGGTTTTTCAGTCCAGTCTAAAATAAATTTTCAGGTACACTACATAAATGTAATAATCAAATGTAAAATAACTGCATAGTCTTCACTGTATAAATTAAATATAGATTAAACATTTTTGATGTTACAAAGGTTATTTAGTCAGGAGCAGTGATCACTTGTATTTTTCTTTGAACAGCATTAGATTTATTATTAGTTTGCTTTCACTTTAAGAACGAAAGCACAGATTTAATATACTGATACACATGCCCTTTCTTTCTCAACTGTTTACATTAAGACATATGCCTAACCGACTGTGTTTACTAGGATATTCGCCAAAACGCGCATTTTGATGTAATTTTGTCTGTATTTATTCATCCATGCACAAAAAAGTGGAAAAGAGCTCAATTTAGTATTCGCGCGGTGTAGACGTGGCTGTCTGTGTGCGTGCGCTTCAGATGTGTGCGCACAGAAAACATCTCACACCGTGCTCGACTGTTCCGCCAACAATCCCCAGCGTCTTTTATGCTCACCTTGTGCCTTCGGGCAGTCCTTATGTCGAGTCCTGATATGTGAGTTTGAACGAGAATGCATGCGTTGGCGGTAATGCATAGATGGACATTATGTGAAAATGTGGACAGTGCCAAAATAAAGGTGCCTATTTATACTACACATGCCGATATTTTACGCGTGGCATCGATGCATTGTATCGTCAGACATCGTATCGATGTATCGATCCATATCGATGAATTGTTACACCCCTAGTCAGTAGGTGGCAGCAAGTCACTGTTAATGAGTGAGTCATTGAGATTCAACTGATTCATTCAAACAACTGATTGATTCAGGAACGATGGATTTGACTGTTTTAATGAGGGAGTCACTGAATCACTCGTTCAAAAAACAGATTCATTCAGAAACGCCGTCCTGTGTGTTGCTCAACGACGCAAAACAGTGCTGTTTGGAACTATTTTCTTGGTTGAAATTGACCAAAAACAGGCAATATTGTGTCTAAAATATAAGTACTAAATTAATTAAACTTGTATAAAATCAATATTACATTTCTTATCATGCTGAAATCTGGAGGAAAAAACGGCACTCTTAGTGTGATATATAGATCATCTATATTAAATTATATAAATATAAAAGGCATAGAGGCATTTTGCCTCTTATCGTGCATTTTATGGCCATTCTAAATGCATTTGAATAGATAAATCACACAGTGTATGCGTAGTGCACTCTCTGGTGTGTTTTTGTTTGAAATTATCGAGTATATCACAAAAACCAGATCACACATCTTTAAAACAACACTTACTTTGTTAGTGCAGAATACTGCACACCCCAGCCTCGACTTGAGTGGAAAATGAAATCAACCGTGGTTGTGCGAGCACTTGTTTGCATATGCGCAAATGCGTGATTGGTCAAACCTTCTTTCTTGCTGTCTGTGTTCCGACATTATTTTGCAGTAAGTAATGAATATGCTTCGGGCAATTTAGTAAAAGTATACATTTTGATTAGGTAATATGGTGGAGTAAAAATGAAAGTTGACAGAAATATAAAAACTTAAGTACAGTACAGATTATCCCAAAAAATACTTAAGTACTGTAAAGAAGTATTATTTTTTTGTTACATTACACCACTGGATTTACACAGCGCACACAATGGCTCTGCACTTACTCCCGATTTCTCTCAACATGGGGACAGGACAGCTGTCAGTCAATCAATAGGAAAACAAAGTAACTGCTGTTACTTATTTGAAAAAGTAACTGATTAAAGTCTGATTACGTAATATACGCTACTTAGAATGCGTTACCCCCAACATTGCTTGGGAGTCAGTTAAAGGTGCATTAAGCAAAATTTTGCCAAACGATGTTGATATTTGAAAGCACCAAAACAAACACCCATACCCCAAAAGGACATCGCCCCTATTTTGATAACTCCGGCCCAAATATACATACACAACCCTGGCAGCGACAATAGTTGAATCTGCTATGCCTGCCGGCTGAGGGCATAATGTCATCAATAAGTGAAAGCGATGTGTGTTACTATGGTATTCAACGTAAAAATCAATGTAACTTACCTATCAAGAAGAAACAAAGCAACCTCGGTGTCCGATTCCAGGCCTTCCCGCTCCTTGAGTTTCTCCACCGCCGGAAAGCTGCTCCGATATTTACGTGGTCCTACTCTTGCCTGATTGTAACCCTTCTTTTTAATGTTTTGTTCCTCCAAAATGTTCATCTTTTTTATCTGCCATCTCTCGCTTTCTATAGTCGATCTGCTAATATCCATCCTGTGCACTTAGGGCCTGTTTACACCTGGTCATTTCATGCGTTTTCGCTGATATCTATTGGATTTGTTAAAACGTTTCCATTTACACTGGTTTGAGCGATCGGATTTATATCTGTCTCGAATGCGTTTCGGAGGGCATTTACACCTGGCCTTTTCACGGTCGGATAGCTATCCGATCAGATAAAACGCATGAAGTGACCAGGTGTAAACAGCCCCATATTGAGCGCTCTCTTCTCTCTATCATTACTAGACACGCCCCTTATGTCTGATTGTGTTTTGGGTAGTGATGGGATAAACAAAGCATTTTGAAGCTTCAAATCAATTGAACCAATTGCTTTGCAAAATTATTCATTGTTTCGAAGCGCTCAAAACACCACACTCTGGTGACGCCCGCTGGTAAAAACTGTGTAAATGCAAAAAAAAACTCAGGCTAAAACATGCATAAAAACAGCTTTTAAAAAATCCAATGTAAATGCTTTCTTGAAAGTATAATAATGCAATCAAAATGATAAAATACCATTTAAAATGAAGTGTCTGTATAATATGCGTCTTTAATAAAATAATAATTACTAATTTGCAAGGGCTAATTTTGTTTGTTTTATGGAGAGCTTGTCTAAACAGGCCAGTAGAGACTATTAACTACGCATCCTTTTAATTAAACAAATGTCTCATTAAAATGTCTACAAATTGATCAATCTGTTCCGAGATCGTATAAAAACCATAGACACTGATTCAGTGGTTCGCCGCTGGGGGGCGTAGTGAACTCGCATGATTCACGGGGTCACAGAGATCGCCCCCCTAAGGCAAACAATTTAAATTTCGAAATGTTTCTAAACAGTTATGACGTAACAAAGCCTCGTTTACTGAAATCACGTGACTTTGGCATTTTGATACACGCTCCGAACCACTGTTTCGAAACAAATGATTCGCAAAGGTTTCAAAGCTTCATGAAGCAGTTTCAAAACCGGCCATCACTAGTTTTGGCACTCAGTCCGACACTGTGGTCAAAAGTGTTTTTCAAATATTGCTTAGTGCACCTTTAAAAAAAGTAATTTAATATAAATAAAATCAAAGTGTGTGGTAATATATAATTGCCTTATGAAAAAAAAGTATATCTATGAAAAATTTCAGTCAGGATTCAGGCCTCATCATAGCACAGAAACTGTGCTCGTTAAAATGACAAATTACTTACTTCTAGCTTCTGACCAAGGATGTGTCTCAATACTAGTTTTACCTGATCTCAGTGCTGCATTCAACACTATAGACCATGACATATTCTTAGGCTGACTACAAAATTACACTGGTATTCAGGGACAGGCATTATGGTGCTTTAGATCGTACTTAGCAGACCGTTAACATTTTGTCTACTTAAATGGTGAAAAATCCAAGTTAACACCAGTAAATTATGGGGTGCCGCAAGGATCTGTGTTAGGCCCTGTTATGTTCAACATACATGCTGCCACTTGGCAACATCATTAGAAAACATGGAATTAGTTCCCACTGCTATGCAGATGATACTCAGTTATTTCATCAAGACCAGATTAAATTTCTAAACTATCCAAGTTGACAGAATGTGTTAAAGATATACAACAATAAATGACCAGTAATTTTCACCTATTAAATTCAGACAAGACTGAGGTATTATTTATTGGACCAAAAACCTGCACACCGAATCTTTTAGAATACAGTACAATTTGCAACTATAAGGATGTACTGTTATGTCATCATCTGCAGTTAAAGACCTGGGTGTTATATTAGACAGCAAATTATCTTTCGAAAATCATATTTCATGTTACAAAAACAGCCTACTTCCACCTCAGAAACATAGCTAAGCTATGGAACATGTTATCTGTTTCTGACGCAGAAAAGCTAGTTCATGCATACATGACATCTCGACTAGAGCAGTGATGCTCTTGAGATCAGGGGAGTGAGGTTTACCTGCACAGCTCACCTGAGTGAGGTTTACCTGCACACTTGTTGGCCTCCATTGCATATGCACAGAGATCATTGGGGTAGGCCATTAATTTGTGGGCTTGCTGTCAAAACCACATTTATACATTACATTAGAGATCTGCACAATATTAGCAGGCGCAGAAAATCACCATTTGTTGGCATGCAGCATTTTTGTAGTTTGTAGCGAAGGTCATTTTTTTTGTGTATAACACGCTAAAGTGCATTTCACAATCACTTTGGACAGCCAACCAAAATTAGTATTAATTTACACATTTTGGATAAGATATACTCATTTTGGGTGTGTGTTGGTTGGGGAGTATGCCTGACCGTCAGCTGGTGTAATATTGACAGCCTATGTTAAATCAATAATAGATTTAGGACTCTGTCTGCACTGCTGTTTTGTTGTTTGTTTTTTCTGCCTTTTTGTTTGTCTTTTGCAGTCTTATTATCTATGAATTATTTTGTCTTTTCACTGATTTTGTCTTCCTCTTTTGAATTCTTCATAATTTGGCTGTATTGGGTGACACTGGTTTGTTCTCTGGCATAAATGGTGCAGCAGCTGTTTGCTGTGGAGCTGAAAAGCCTGAATCAATCTACTCCTATCTCCTGTGTTGTCACTGTGCCCGATTTTTAAGGTTTATCATCATCTCAGGATGTGCTTTGTGTCTGCGATGAGGTCGCTGGTAGCTGTACCTCTATACTGTTTCATTTTCACCTTTTTTTTATCGGTTACTGGTCTACTAACAAAATGTGTGTGGGTGCAATGACCGTTAATTTTGGGGAACATCCTGGTTTACCTCGTAGTAAACTGGGAAATGTGAAGCCTTTCTGAATTATTAATCTGCATGGAATTACATATGAAAATGGTGTAGCTGTTTTTTTCTGTCTCCTCTGTTCAGCAGTGCCATGGGTAGTTTCCATGGTATAGATTGCAAAAGACAATTCGCTGTCACTCACTACTGACAGCTCCTAGTTGTTGCAGAAGAAAATTGCGCATTACGACGACTCTGTCATATTATAGCTGTTACTGACTATCCTTGCTGAACATAGATCCAATTGATTTGTTTGCAAATAATAGTATGGAATGTCAGTCAAACTGAATTTGAGAAGCAATCGTCTTTATTGTGCACCGGACAATAATGTTAAAACACTCTCGTAGACAAACTACCTCGTGTGTGAATGGTTATCTCCTTTGTCAAGCAATGTTTGTGAAATCAATCATACATAAGGCCTTTTCATATGGTAATTATTTCTCATAGGGATGTAAGGTAACTTCAACATTTACAGGGGCTAGTCACTGATTTATATATATATATATATATATATATATACAGGTGCATCTCAATAAATTAGAATGTCGTGGAAAAGTTCATTTATTTCAGTAATTCAACTCAAATTGTGAAACTTGTGTATTAAATAAATTCAATGCACACAGACTGAAGTAGTTTAAGTCTTTGGTTGAGATGCACCTGTATATATATATTTCGTTCGAATCCACATCTTTGAGTTTACAAGAAGGGATCAATCCAAAAGTCGTTGTATAAATCATTTTTGATCATTGCCAAACACCCTACTGTGTAGCATTTTAAACATAGACACTTTCATTACTAAAATTCTGGAAACTGTTTACAATAGGGCTGCCCAAACTCGGTCCTGGAGGGCCGGTGTCCTGCAGCAAGAATAATTATACATCACTGTGAATGGGAACTGTTAAGAAGAAGAAAAGAACAAGCTCACATAAAATTTTGAAATGGGCCATAATGGTATGCAGTTTGTTTGTTTATTTATTTATTATAATTATTATATACATTTAAATAAATGAAGGCTTGCAAAACTAATCATTTTACTAGTTAAACAAGTATTGGGGTAAAAATGTTTACTAAATAGGCATATATGTTAACTTATGATGGAGAAGAAGAAAAACAAAACCAGTCCAGGGCAAATAATGTAGTCCATGGGGGAGTGGGGGGTGGAAGGAGCCAGGGAGGAGGCAGGGGCAGGAGCAGGAGGAGCCAGATGTTGGTCCAGAGACCAGCCAGGACGAGTCGCCGCTGGAGGTGGAGACCCAGGTGGAGTCGAGCAGACAGAGAGCCAGAGTGACAACAGAGATCCAGAGGGCCAAGGCAGAGATGACGGCTCAGGCAAGCAAGGCAGAGACGGGGACCCGGAAGACCGCAGTGGAGCCGGAGCGAATGAGGACAAAGGTAGAATCTTCCCGGGGACCGTTCCCTGGGAGGCGTGCCTTGGACCGCTCGCTCAGGCTGGCGAGGTAGAAAACGCAAAGCGAGATAACATAACTAGGAGATAACTTCTAGGAAATAACGTCTGGGAACACACTCAACAAAACCATACAAAACCAATAGCGGACACAGAACTTGGGAAACACAAGGCGTAAATAACAAGTAGTAACGAGAGAGAACAGAAACAGGTGGGAGCTAATCAATTAACTAGACAAACTGAAAACTAGGTCAAATAAAAGAAACAATGGAAACAAAAGATATGTATGTGACAACTAGGGCTGTGCAAAAAAATCGAATGCGATTGTCATGCGCATCTCGTCAGTAAAGCCAATTCTGTGATTAGTAGTAAATCTCCAGCACGTGCTTTCAGATCGGCATCATTCACATTTAGTGAACTACGGCTCTGTGTAGTAAACGCCGTTCCATCTGAAAGCACGTGCTGGAGATTTACTACTAATCACAGAAGTGGCTTTACTGACGAGATGCGCAGCCCTAGTTACAGCCATAGCTGCCTGAGTCTAATAAAATAATGAATTGACCTTCACCCAATATAAACTCATGCTCATATACAAATAGTTTCCTTACATCCGTCAAAGCCAAAAATAAACAGAAAGACATACGTTTTCAGAAACGTATGATACATAATTATCGGTTCGTAAATACTTATCTGAATCAATTAACCACACTTTAAAATGTGTTTCAGATCAAGCCGTTTTTGTAGCATTTTCCTTTAAATGTTAACCCTTTAAGCAGTTCATCACAAGAATAATCAGAAGTCTTTGTGTGACTAAAGGTCATGGAGACATTTTCTTTTAACTGAATGTCAAAGCTTCATGGATTGTTTAAATGTATCTTTTGAAAAAAGTGATCCCATTCAAAGGTGCATTTTGATCAGGTTGGGGCATTAAAAGGTTGACATGACAGTGTCATACATTATAATTAAAGTATAATAACATTTCTGAGGAGTTTTCATTGCATTAAGGACACTAGTGTTTGCAGCATGAAGCGTCTAACTCTTGTGTCAGGGTTGTCCTATCTTTACCTTCCCAAGGCTATTTCTCTCGCTCCTTTGTGTTCAATTTCTACATCAGGAGAGCACTTTGCAATCACACATCACTTTTCAGACTGAAAGCCCAAGATATATCAAGAAGGCTGATTCATTTAAAAGATTTTCTCTTTTTGCATTCATCTGCAATTATAAATCTCCCTGCTCCAGTTGCCAGAAATGCAAAAATATGGTCAATGTCAATACACCAACTTACTTGAATTACAAAAATCTGTTTTGCATTTATACTGAATATTTACTCATAACCACAATAATACAGGTAGTTAAACAGAATATATGGGTAATATCTCATTTAAACCTAATATTTTTCATCACATATGTGTTATAGTGTGTGTATTCCCAAGCTGTGGAACACACTGTACACACTTTACAATGTTATTTTTCATACATTAAAAGTAAATGAAGACCAGGGCCTATCAAGATCCAAAAATGATCAAAGGTCTTCTGCAAGTGACTTTTCACTTTGACCATAGCCCTCCGGTCTTATTTGTGTGTTGTAAACAAGTGGATATTTATATTTGGCACATCACAATGAAAACCAATTATGTATCTTGATGTATGGGCTTTTATGTGCTGTATGATCTCCTTTTTGGTGTTTTTGTCACTGTTGGCAGCTATTCACTTTCATTGCATGGAAAGGAGCAGCTTGAACATTCTGCTAAAATTCTTCTTTTGTGTTGCACATACTGTAAGTCACATGATTTTTGAGTGACACAAGGGTGAGTATATGAAGACTGAACAGTTACACTTTGGGCGAACAGTTCCTTTTACCGTCCTTTTACAAATTACTGTATTTTCACCATTGCAACATTTTTCTCCCATGGCTATTTTTCCCTCCCTTGTCCTCGCTGTCTAAATCTGCAGTGCAGTCTGTAATTACGACCACTTTTCAAGGTGAAAGCCCAGGATATATTGAGAGGGCCGGCATTACTGGATCCAAAGATTTAGGGCAAACAGAGGAAATTCTTTTTGAGATCATCTCAAAAGAGTTTTATTGAACGGCTGACACAGTACAGGAACGAGAATGAAGCAACGGTAAGTATGGCAGTTCAATGGAGCTTGATATGACTTAGCTGAATAGTAACTGAATGTCTCTCTTGTAGATGAAGGAATGGACACACAGAGGGCAGGTAGTAGATGACAGATGATAGTTGACTGAAGACAGAATCCTGGACGGAGTATACAGGTGAGTAGCAGATAAGGTCTCTGTTATGCTGAGTTCACACTGCACGATATTAACCCGATTTTTCACTCGCCGACAGGTTTTGTGAAATCGCCGACAAATGCCCGACATCGGAGGCAAATCGGTGCTCGTTCACGCGAGTGACAATCACGCAGTGTGAACTCGGCATTAGTGTGGGAATGACAAGACCAGACAAAGGAGTGCAGGTTGTGTGTGTCTTTATGGTGAGTGCTGATGAGGAGGTGCAGGTGTGGTGAATCAGAATTCCGGGGAGAGTGAATGAGTGGGCGGAGGGTGCTGATCTGGTGATGATCGGTAGATTGTGGTCCGAGATGCTTGCAACTCCGTGACATCTGCACTGTAAAAAATGGCTATGGTTGTCAGAAATTCATTTGAAAAAGTATAGTGTCATTTCAGGCATTCAAGGATGCCATTTTAGTGCCTGCATATTTTAGTTCTATGTAATGTTAATATTGACCTACAAAGTGTTTTGATATCAATAATAACACAGGTTGTAAAAAAAAAAAAAAACTTTTTGCTTTTTCACTATGAACTAGTTGCTTAATAGCATGCATATTAGTAGCATATTGGCTTTTTATTAGTGCTTATAAAGCATCCCTTAACCTATCCCATATCTAAACTTCTACCTTACTAACTATTAATAAGCAGCAAAATAGGAGCTTATTGCGGAAAACAGTCATGAAACATTCATGAAAGTGAGCTCTCTTTAAGTACACTGAAGTGGCTCTTTGTTTCATTTACATCATATAATCTGTAATCTTATTATCTGTATCTGTTATCTTATCTGTATCTGCAGTTTTTTTAATATACACTTAAGATTTGAAGTACAATACAAGTGCACATTCAATACAATACAAACAACGAATACAAGGGTATGCAGACAAAAAAAGAATGACTAGAAAAATTACAGGTTTATTGATTGAAGTCCACAGATCCTACATACAAAAACAAAGAAATAAATCATCTTCATAAATGCCTGCTATTGTTTCAGATCCCATACAGTGCATGCCTGGCTTGTCATAACCATTAGGTTTTCTTTTTCCTTTATGTCCTCATATTTAGTGTCACTCTCATGAGCATTTATCATCAATAACCTCTTATTTGCTCTGACCCTCATATTGGCTCAGACAGAATTCGATCCTCCTGAATGTGAATTGTATGTATCATAACCCAACATACAATGAGTGACAATAAAGTGTTTCAATAAAGTCAAAAGCAAGAGAAGGGCAGAGATTGTCAGCAGATCTGCTGGGTGTCATGTAACCAGTTTCTATAGAGCTGAAGCCTCCACTTTCATGTTTTATCAGAAGAGCATCAGACACACAAATAGACTTCCAGTTCCTCGCTTTCATTCTCCTCTTCTTTGAATGTCATGATATGTGATGTGCATAGGCTCATTCATCTTTATATCTGTTGTCTGATGTTTACTCAGTTGATTGATGATTCACTTTAATTGTGTGCAAGATCAGGGGAGCATGAAAGTGCATTCATGTAATGTTTAAAAAAAAAATACAGTATGTTTAAGTTAATTATGGGTAAAGTGATGTGAGCAGATTTAAACAGAGGACTGGACTGAAGCCTTCTATGTCCTCCAGTCGTTTGCATCAAAAATATAAAGTCAAAGAATAGAAGAGTCACCCGTACTCAAATTACAATTCATAACTAATTTCTGTATGGAATTTGCATAATGACATGTCCATAAATAAAAATGTTATATCAACATTATTGACATTATTTGAAGTGCAGTAATCTGCTATATATTTTGTTAAAGCATTAATTACATGATTTGAGATGCAGTGACATACTTTTGAACAATGTTTATTTATTTATTTAGATAAGCACAAATCAGCTGGAATGATTAATTGCATTAAAATAGTTTTAGTGTGTTATTTTCTGTCAAATTAACCACACTAATCACTTTACAGTAAGATTATATATGTTAACAATAGCTGGAATGGAACAGAATAAATAATACTGAATGTATGCTGTAGTGTTAATTTCGTTAACGAAGACTATGGCGAAAAATGTTTGTTGATGAGCTTTTTTCCCATGACTAAGGCGAGACGAAGACGAGATGATAATAAGGTCAATAAACGATAACTATGACTATATCAACATGCAATTTCGTTGACGAAATAAGATGAGACTAAAATATATTAAAAAGAAAAAAAAAAACTTTACCAAAAACCTCTTTGCTTTCATCAAAAAAGGAGACAAAATGTCATTGCAGACTGCTTTACACGCCTCTACTACACAAGCTTCCATGTGTGTGGTTGCCAGATATCAAGAGTTCTAATCCTCGAATAAGAGCTTCACTGCTACGTAGGGTGATTCTCAAACGGAAGACTGCATCCTACGAAGGCTGCATATCTCGGCTGCCACGTCATCAAACGTCGCTGAAAGCCATCTCAATCGGAAGGATCCTTGGAAGGCAGCCTTCGTTTCACGTCCTTCATTCAGCTGAATTTGAAGGATGCATATGTATGTATCCTGCGCGACCTTCAATCACCCACAATCCTTTGTACCCATTCCATTTCATGAAAGAAAACTGACGAAAAATGAGTCAGTACTGAGCTTGTCTGAATTTATTATGAAATGTAAGACAAAAATAATGTTTTCGGACATGAAAGGATAGATGTTCCCCTTCAGGAACTCGAGCTGCGTCGAGATTCGCTTTGGGAACGCCCTTGCGTGACCGCGTTCTGAAGCACGTGTCAAATCAGTCCAATGGAGCAGCAAGACGTCACGAGCGAGGTGACGTAAGCACCAGAAAGCATAAAAGCGCATCCGGCAGAGCGCAAACCAGCTTCTGCTCTTCAGTAGCGCTCTGTGTATGTGTCTGTCTATTTACTGTTGTCTGTCCGCACAAGCACTCATATATATATAAAACAATGAAACCATGGTTACATACGTAACCTAGAGACGTTATCTTTTGTTTTGGTGTAAATTACTTACTAAATGCTAAACTGCCAACAAGTTAAGCCACGGGGAGACTGGACGACTGTGATTCATTGTATTGCATTAATAGAAAGCAAAATAATATAAAGATTTGTAATACAAAGTGTTTTTCCAAAACTAAGTTTTATTAGTATTTCCGTGCCGTGGCAGTTAGGGCTGGAACATATGTGACGTAGCCACACGCACTTACTAGACTGTCTCAAATAATGCGGAGGATGACTCTAGCCTACAAGCCTCTGAAGGACTGAGCTAGGAAGGACGCAGCCTCGGTAGGACGCAGCCTTCCGTTTGAGAAGCACCCATTTATACATTTTCTGCCCGATGTTTTGCTTATTTTAAGCAATCTGGCAACCATGCGCACGCGCTCGCTCCTCATTGCGGAGGCGGAGGCGCCGCCGCGATGATCTGGAAAAACAGACAAACAAGCTGGAGTTTAGCGATCTAAATGAAAGCGTAATTCAGCCGGACTGTGTTCTGTCATGACATCTCGACTATATTGTTTGCGATTGTAATCGCTGAATTAATGCATTTACTCAACCGCTGTTGTTTTAATAGAGAAATAGGCTATTGCAATTTGGAATTACTAGGAATTTCACTGTTATAATATTTTTCGTTTGGTTTAGCTGTTTTCATAATGTAGACAGCGAGATTGCATAAATATTTGGTATTAAATTATATAATAAAAAGCCTATAATAAATCAGTA
>NW_015540935.1:1065149-1098410 GCF_001515605.1 Sinocyclocheilus anshuiensis
TGAATAAATGCACTTACTCAACCGCTGTTGTTTTAATAGAGAAATAGGCTATTGCAATTTGGAATTACTAGGAATTTCACTGTTAAAATAATTTTTGTTTGTTTTAGCTGTTTTCATAATGTAGACAGAAAGATTGCATAAGCCTTTGGTATTAATTTATATAATAAAAAGCCTATAATAAATCAGTACACTAAATGAGGTCAACACGGCGCTAGGGAGGGGCTAGCAGGTGCTTTAGCACCCCCAAGAAAGACAAAAGCACCCCCATAGCACCCCCACATATTTTTTCCTGGAATCAATTATATACAGGGCCGTTTCTAGCCAATTTGACGTGCTAGGCGAAATCCCTATTTAAGACGTTGCACATAATTTACACATAAATCACACATAAATTAATTGTATTACATTTTGATTCGGATACTATATGCTATACAACTACATATTGCTTAGATATTATCAATGGCTACTTTTTTGTCTTTATCTGTTTTTTGTATCAGTGGCATAAAAGTAACCAATGCAGCTACTTAATCATTTACTACTCGTTAACGCGTTAATGTCCCCTTTAAATAATGTGACGCTCTGCCCTCTATAACGCTGCTCCCATTAAGCACCGTTGGAAGTGAATGAATTGATTCAGCATTTCGACACCTCCGTACTCTTTATCACAACTCTTCTAAAAGTGCCAGTACATGCGCTCATTGGCGCCCCTACCAGCTGGTGGCGCCCTAGGCGACCGCCTAGCTCGCCTATGCCTAGAAACGGCCCTGATTATATACATGCTATAGCCTATTGTATTTAATAATTAAGATGATAATAAAAAAAGAAACAATACAAAAAAAAACATTTGACTCCATACGCATAACTCGTGCAATGCAATAATGACGTGATTTGCAGCTGTCGCACTTTTCGTAATGTCATTATAGCATTTTATTTTAAAAATGAAGCGCTTCCTTGTGCTAAGTAGGCCTGCCCCCGACTAAAGATTTTTCTAGCCAACTAGTCGCACGTTATATTAAATTGATTAATATAATAATATATTAAGCATCCTTTAATATAGGCAGGCGTATTAGGCTATAGCCTATTCCGCGCTCAAGCTCGTGCATAAAGCAATTCCCTCAAAGCGGCGGCAAAGTGATTCTGAATGTGTCAGGGGAAAAGAAGACATTTTAATTATTTATTAATAAACTAGCACTTCCTGAGTCAGGGTCGGGTGCAAAGATGAAGTTGCCGAATGCCGACGCTGACTCGCCATCTCCACATGGACGTGCCTTTAATAGAAATGCACCTTTTCATATTGACTACACAATAAAAGAATATTACAAAATCGAGTGGGCGAGTTTTCCTTATATTTATTTTGTTATTCATATATAAAAAATAATAACCTGTTTTGGTTTTATTTACTATTAATTGCAGCACTAATTAAATTAGAAATTGATCATGGTGTTTATATATTATATTAACAGACATGAATTAATAAGGAAAATTACTTTTTTCTGACATTTAAACAAAAAACAAATAAAAGAGGGAAGAGGTCCAGAAACAATATCTTCAACTCTGACAATGTATTCAGGCCACAAAAGTCTTTCCTCAGGATCTGATTGCTGAAGTTTGATGGCGCTGACTCCCGCATGCAGCACAACAACTGTGGTTGCTCATCATTTATCTCTCAGCCCCTGTGACTATGTCATCTCTCTCCATGTTTGCTGAAAACAGTGGCTGCTTATACCTACTACAGTACAAGGATCCATTCGGAATTACTAAACACAGCATCATACACATGACAAATCAAAACATTATTCTGAATGTGTGTGGAAACTACGTGAATGTACTGAAATTTGTCTGTGAATAAATACAATGTGTAATCAGTGTGTCATGAGCGCTCATACATGGTTTGTTTGTGCATCATATCAGACTCACGCATGCTTACTGTACAACTCCTATACTTCACTGCAATCATCTTTACCTTGAATTGCAATCCTCATCCATCAAAACTTTACTAGAGAGAAGCAGATTTGCTTTATCCAGCCAAGAAAATGTAGTTTGCATATCATATAGCGGTGGAATGTTTTGATATTAGGTTCAATCTGTATTTCACACATTACCATTCGTGAGGGCTTGCGCTCTTCAGAGACAATCACAGAATATGACAGGGCTCATGTTTTAAAGCGAGACACACTGGAATGAATAATTCACTGAAAACGCAACATGAGTCTCTGGTCTCTCTGCTATTTCTGATGTAATCAACCTGGTTCCCCTTCTAGGAAACTCATCTGCATCCTCTAGCGGACATTTTGGGGACTGCCACCATCAGGACCTGTGTCTGAAGCACATATGAAACATCTCCAATCCCATTGGCCCACGTAGCCCGTGATGTCACAGGCAGGTGCTTGTAAGTATAAGAGGGCACCTACAGTACTGAACACATCACGAACTTTTGTTGTCTTCAGGAGCCGTTTGTTTGACTGTGCATGTAAAGGCATTATGGAGAAACCAAGGCAAGTGAGAGTTTTAGAAAGTGTGTGCCTCTGTTTCCGAGGTTTCTGACACCCGAGGACACACTCGATCTATGCGTTATGTGTCTTGGTGGGGGGCTTGCACGTTCTGTGCTCGAGGGCTCTGAATGCGCTCGTTGTGAGAATTTCCAATGAGAAAGCTCCATTCACATTTGTCCCTCTTCTCAAGGGATGAGGGACAAGCATCTGTGTCTCGCGGTTCGGGTCCCACTGCTGTTGAGGCACAGCGAAGACTCAAATTTCGGGGTTCACAGGTCGAACTTGCAGAAAAGTTTGAAAAGGGTATGGACCCTTTGAAAGCTTCAGCTGCAAGTTCGAGGGATGGGCGGGATGCAGATGCTCTTTCTCTTGGGTTATCGGATCCAGCGGATAGCGCTATATTGGGCTTATCTAGTTAGAGTCAGGGCGTGGATGTGGTTGGCAATAGCAATAATAGTGTGAGCACTGAATTCTCCTAACCTAACTCCAGCCCCACATATGGGGAAATGCTGGGAGTAATGGCGCGCACCACTAAGAGGCTTGATTTAGTCTGTTCACGTGAAAGGCAGATGCCCGCCTGTTCCGGATTAGATGAGCGCTTTCTGGCCAGCCATAACCTCCCCTCCCCCAGGAGTCTCCCCGTTCTTTCTGACGTGGGATATCGTGGGATAGACCATATTCGGCTTGGCTGCATTTTTTCAGCATGAGGATTATCCTAATGTTGAGGGTGTGGCTGAGCATGGATGCGTGAAGATGCCCCTGTGAAGAGGACGCTCGCAAGACTCCTGCTCTGTCATCCAGACCCCTTCAGGACACATCTGGATAGCAGGGTGTATGTGACGGCAGGTCAAGCTGTTGGAGCCTTGCACACAACGGCTGTGTTACAAGCTTACCAAGCTAACTTACTCAGAGACCTAGATGAGTGCAAGGGTTTGTCCCCTGAGGCAGTTGAGTAACTGCGCCGCACTGCAGACTTGACTCTTTTGAGCCATTAAGCAATGGTGGCTTTGAATGGGGCATTTGTGGTTAAGTCTTATGGAAATCAGGAGAAAGGTGAAAGCGTTTCTTCTTGATGCTCCGCTGTCGCCTTCCGGGTTTTTTGGCACCTCCACTGAGGCGGTGGTCGAGAAGATCAGGGAGGTGAAGGCGCAGTCCGCTGCCTATCAGGAAGTTCATTCCCTGCCGTCCCAAGTCTTCCTCTAAACCTTTCAGGTGGCAGGTCCGTCTCGATCTGAGGATCATTGGCAAGATCAAAAGACTGTCATGGCCACTCCCACCATCTTTAGGAGTTTGGTGCTGAGGCAGGCAAACGCTAAGAGCTGCTGCTTACATTGGGCTTGAGGCAGGACTTATGTTGTTCTTTTGTGTTTCGCTTGTTGGCAAACCATTGACTGAAGTTCTGGTCTCTCCCTTGTGATGTAGGCTTTTTTCAAATACTCTGGGCAGCTCCCCAAACCTATTCTAGCCATCTCCCCTGGGGGGTTTTAATAGATGGTTTACTTCCTTTATACCGTAAGCTTAGTCAGGTAGTAGGGGTGGGGTTTTCTACAGGGGTTTTAAGTGGGCAGTCCCACTGGGCCCTGCATTCTGCATTGGCTCATTGTAAAATAGCCTTCTGAGGATAGCTGTGTTCTTAGCTTGGTTATTGGGATGTTTTACCGAGTTATGTTAGTGGCCTCAGGAGTCAGTGGCTTGCCCCTTTTCTGAGGGAAGGTTCGGTGTATGTCTGTCACTTCCCTTGGTGCTCCCTCACCAGGTGAACAGGTATGCGCCGTGGCATGGCTGAGTGGGCATTCTGTTCCCCAAAGTGTCCGCTAGAGGATGCAATGTGAGTTCCCTAGAAGGGGAACGTCTCGGATTACGCATGTAACCATGGTTCCCCAAGAGGGAACGAGGCGCCGCATCCCCTCGCCATGCCTAGGGCTTGGAGCCCTTGGAGGGGTGGAGCAATGCTTTCCGAAAGCAAAGCCACATGGGACACAGTGCCTCCAATTGGTAAGATAAATATCACTTTTTAACATGTTTAAATTTTAATAACTTTATTAAAAATATACATATGCATGTGCATTAGTATGTAAAGGAGAATGTTTGATTGTTTAAAGACTTATTTTATTTGTATCCATGTACTAAATATCTTTTTTTTTTTTTGCCTCAGGGCAACATTGTGCAGTTGGACTACTTTTGTTCAGGCTATATCATGCTACAGTGTGGAGATGTGCTTAGATGCATAATCAGGAAAATTATGCATTCATGTCCTCCTGGGCAGTTTTTACAAGCTCAGAAAACTCAAAGAATATGAATCATTATTATTATTATTATTATTATTATTATGCCACAGAGAATGATGGGAAATGTAATTTTGTCACTCAAGCATATCAGCTCATAAATTCGCTAAATGAGTAGAGTTTTCTGGCAAAATGTATCAATCTTCTCTATTAGCAGTACAAATAATGCATGCACGCACACACACACACACACACACACACACACACACACACACACAGACAGATATTTGGCTTCCATGTTTTATGGGGACATTTCATAGATGTAATGATTTTTGTTCTGTACAAACTGTAAATTGTATCCCCTACCCCTAAACCTACCCCTCACATAAAATGTTCTGCTATTTTAGATTAACAAATAAAAAATAAAAATCCTTCTGTATGATTTATAAGCTGTTTTCTTCATGGGGACCAAAAATGGCCCCACAAAGACAAAATTTACTGGCATCACTATCCAGGGTATCTGCAGGTTTCTAAGAGTTAGATTTCAGACTTTTTAAGACCTTTTTAATACCATGAAGAATTAAATTTAAGACCAATTTTGTAGTAGTAAATTTGCAAAAATCACGCAATACAACCAATTACGTTAACATACTGTTTATTGATATACAGAAAGAGTGAAACTAAAATAAACTGCAAAACAGTCTTTGCACCAACTTATCATTAGGCAGAACATTGACAGCCTGAGCCAATAAAGATTTCAAACAAACACTGCACAGCAGTAACATGAGGCATGTACACTGCACGCCATTAACCTGAACATTTGGTTTTTACTGCATTGATCTCAGTTCTATGCCCTTTGTCTCCAACTCCGTCTCAATTTGTTGTAATTCACTTGTTTTTTCTTTATATCTCTTCCTCAGTGTGTTTGATTTTGTAATGAGCTGTGCCATCAAGGTGCCAGCTTTTCCTTCAGCTTCTTCTGCAAGCTGATCAGCATCCCTCTGCAGGCTCATAGATACCTGGACCAGAATTCTCCTTTTATTTTTCAGGTCCTCGATGTTTTCTTCTAAAGCTTTCCGTTTCTGTGCCTGGACATCTGTAATTTTCTTAGCCTTTTGCTGATCAAGGTGCATTCTATATCTAGACCTGGCAGATGCAGCCGAGGCCAGTAAATCCTTAGAAATAGGCACATTGAGGAGCCCCCCACAGATGTTGACATAATCACATACCAGTCTATGCGTGACCATTGTCTCCTCCTGCATATTGTAGGTCTCCACTTCTTTGTTAATGGAGAATCCTCTCTCCACTGTAGCCTGCCCATGGGACAGAAGAAGCAGTTTCTTGCAAAAGCCCCACAACTCAGCATAGCGCTTGGCAAGTACACCATGCAAGAATGTATCTAGCCTGGTCTCTGTGGGTCGGTATGAGAGAAGGGTCTCGTTTTCAGCAGATAAGAAGTCAATAAACTGCTGGATTATCACATCACCTACAGAAAACAACAGTGAGGGAAAAAATACTATTATTATTATTTTTTTTTAAGTATGCATACAAAGTATTAATACATAATGTTTACACAAGCCATTTTCTTACATTTAGAATAATAGCATATTTCATAACTTGATTTACTACACTTTGATAGAACTGAGCTATTCTTTCCTACCAGCAGAGACACCTCCTGACAACTGTTGGGCTTGCAAAAACTTCTTCACCAGTTTTGTCATATTGCTCTTCCACCAGTCAGGGTCAGACAACATCATGCTGGGATCCAAACAGGCCACCTGCCTCACTACAGGATACTTTAATGGGCTCTTGTCCTGTACTTTCTGGATGATGGTAGACATCACTTTGACACAGTCTTTCCTAAACTCCAGAACTGTGAGTTCCCCTATCTTTTTCTGTTTCTGTAGTTCCTGATGGGAGGATGTAAACAACCTATTATGACCTATTATAAAATCAAGATTTTAGCTGAATCCATCAAAATAACTTTGTGAAAACAATACCTTAAGAAGAGATTCTGCACCCAAGCCTATGTTTACTTCCTTTGGGTTGACCCAGCTCTGCTTGTCACTGACATCCAGCCTGACCAGCTGAAGTGGACTGATATCCTTGAGTACCTCATTCTTGACAAAACGCCTCAGCATACTCTGCCAAAACACAAAAATTTTTTACCAAATATTACATTTATTTCAGTTCAATTTAATTATTTGACATTCAACAGAAAAATACTATTGTAGTAAACTACTGTAACAAGTATTGCTGTCAGTGTTTGCTTCATCCCCTAGTCCCATTAGCAACGTATGCCATTAAAAGTAAAACTTCCAAAACAAGATTTAAATTAAACATTTTAGATTAATTATTTGCATTATCAGAGTGCTGTACTGGAATTACAATACCTTCATCAGCTCAGCTAAGTCTTTGGCAAGGAACGGAATCACAGGCACATCTGTTTGATAGAAGGTAAGGAAAGGACTGAAGGTCCTTGTGATAGCCATGTAGAAATGTAGCTTTGCCAGAATAAGAGGGTCTTTTTCAGCAGCTTCAAGAGTGTCATAAGATGCCGTTCCTGGATTTGGTATCTTCTTTTTCCTAACTGCATCCATGTACATGATCACTGATGGCCAGACCTCCAAAGCTCTCTCCACGACTGCTAGATTTTCGAGCCACCTGTATCCACAGAACGGAAGTGGAAATTTTGTGCATTTGGTTAGAGCAGTGCAATCCTCCCTTCTAGCTGGCGCATTGTGGAAGAGTATGTGCAAGGCCCTCAAAACCTTCACCAGGTGCCAAATGGAGAAGCCATGTTTGCAGGCATTATGTAGGGTGTGGAGGCCACAGCTCCCCAACACAATTAGCTGTGTGCCACCAAACTGCTCATGATGCTCCTGTTGCAGGAGTTCTAAAAACCTCCAATTGACATTTGATCCATCCATAGAAACAGATATAAGCTTTTTCAAGTCCAGCTGCAGTGTACATTCCTAGAAAAAAAGTAAATGAATGAAGAAAAAAGAAAAAAATATATACATATATTACATTTTTGTGTATGTGCAATGTCAAGGATTTGCTGATAGTATTTTTCCCCAAATGATTTACATTTCTCAGACAGCAAATAAAACATGTTATATTAAAAACAGAATAGATTATGTTAATGAAACAAACCAAATTAAAAACATTTTGTATAGCTCTCTCTATATGGAGTGTGTATTTTATATATTTACAGGCGCATCTCAATAAATTAGAATGTCGTGGAAAAGTTCATTTATTTCAGTAATTCAACTCAAATTGTGAAACTCGTGTATTAAATAAATTCAATGCACACAGACTGAAGTAGTTTAAGTCTTTGGTTCTTTTATTTGTGATGATTTTGGCTCACATTTAACAAAAACCCACCAATTCACTATCTCAACAAATAGAATATGGTGACATGCCAATCAGCTAATCAACTCAAAACACCTGCAAAGGTTTCCTGAGCCTTCAAAATGGTCTCTCAGTTTGGTTCACTAGGCTACACAATCATGGGGAAGACTGCTGATCTGACAGTTGTCGAGAAGACAATCATTGACACCCTTCACAAGGAGGGTAAGCCACAAACATTCATTGCCAAAGAAGCTGGCTGTTCACAGAGTGCTGTATCCAAGCATGTTAACAGAAAGTTGAGTAGAAGGAAAAAGTGTGGAAGAAAAAGATGCACAACCAACCGAGAGAACCGCAGCCTTATGAGGATTGTCAAGCAAAATCGATTCAAGAATTTGAGTGAACTTCACAAGGAATGGACTGAGGCTGGGGTCAAGGCATCAAGAGCCACCACACACAGACGTGTCAAGGAATTTGGCTACAGTTTACAGCTACAGAGTCAGTCAGCGCCCATGGGCGGGGCCTGAGCAATGTGAAGTCACACTGCTCAGAGAATCAAAACTGCATGTCTAATGAGACTGATTTGGTTTAATGGGGATTAAAAATAAGGAGTGGGTTGATTTATATCATTATAGGGTGGTTGTGTTCACACACTGCCAACACACATGTATGTCCAAACTGCATGTAAAAGTGGATTTTGCATAATGGGTACCCTTTAAGTCAGAATCAGAATCAGAATGAGCTTTATTGCCAGGTATGTTTACACATACGAGGAATTTGTTTTCGTGACAGAGCTCGCTTCCCCCGTCTGCGCGTCCTGAAGCGCTTGATCAGCGCCGCAGCTCCCCCGACTACAATGTCCAGCATTGGTGTGTACTTCCGAATGTCCAGCAATTCGTCTCTGGTGAAACTGATTGCAGGGATATAACTAAAGACAGGACAAACTAACAAAAACATAAAAACAACTGCGGAGCCCGCCACGTAGGCAGCCATCAGCGTCGGCGCCATCTTATCAATTTTTTTTGAGTAATTTAAGTGAGTAATTTACACCAAGATAAAAGATAACATTCATGCTTACATGTCCGAAAACATTATTTGTGTCTTACATTTCATAATTCAGACAAGCTCAGTACTGACTCGTTTTTTTTGTCAGTTTATTTTCGTGAATTGGAATGTGTACAAAGGATTGTGGGTGATTTGAAGGTCGTGAAACGAAGGCTGCCTTCCAAGGATCCTTCCGATTGAGATGGCCTTCAGCAACATTTGATGACGTGGCAGCAAAGATACGCAGCCTTCCGTTTGAGAAGCATCCATAGACTAAGTGACCAACAGTAGGTGTAAAACCTGCAGTCGCCATAGGATCCATAGTTTGATTGATCTTTATAATGCTTTGGAGGCTAAATAGGGGCTAGATTGTCAAAGAATCAAAATTCACGTTGATGCCCATTCTTTCCCCTCTAGAGACCTACTTCTATTATAGTGTAAGGCACAGCTCAAAGAGAGATAATGGTTGTCTGAACCGGACAGCTCAGCGGACAATAGAGGAGCTCAGTAGTGCCTCTGATGAGCTGATGTGACTGTGAATAACTGAATGATGTTGGGATATAAGAGATGTTCTTCATAAAACAGTCTATTTCACTGTTTGAAAAGCTCTGCCATAATTGTAAGCTGTACAAGAGTCGAACCCCTGCTTAGAACGAGGTAATACGTATTAAATAAAAATATGATTGTTTTGTTGCAATTTCATAAAGGAAGAGCAAAGTTGGCACACCACAGCTCCAAAAGTAGAAAAGTAAATACATATTTTTCTACTTTTGGAGCTGTGGTGTGCCAGCTTTGATCTTCCTTTATGCGACTTTTTGTGGCTGAGCACCCACATTGAGCTTTTGGCCTGTTGGATATGCACACATTGGATGTGTGTAGTTCTTTGTTGCAATTTCATACCATATTGATAACATTCATTGGAGTACAAAAGTACTTATTTATGAGTATATATTGTATATAATATTTCATATTTTGAGCATACAAATGTATACAGATTATATGTACAGGCATGCACACAAAAAATGTATTAAATTAGTTGCATAAATCCCCCTTGGATCTGATAAATCTGACAAATTGTTCTTACTGAACAGCAAGACACTGTTTCTTGATTATTTAGAGCTTGAAAGAGAATTTTATTTTGAAGGATTCATTCATTTATGAGCAGAGTGTTTGAAGTTTGTTGAGGGTAAGATACAGTGTACAGTGCCTTGCGAAAGTATTCATACCCTTCTTTTTTTTACATTTTGTTATGTTGCTGCCTTATGATAAACTTCTTTAAATTACTTTTTTCCACATCAGTCTACACTCCATACACTATACTGACAAAGCAAAAACAGAATTGTCACAACTTCATAAATGTATTAAAAATAAAACTGAAATAAGTACATTGCGTAAGTAGTCATACCCTTAACTAAATATTTAGCTGAAGCACCTTTACAGCCTCAAGTCTTTTTTTGTTTGATGCGACAAGCTTTGCTCATCAGCATTTGGCAATTATCTGCCATTCTTCACCTCTCAAGCTCTGTCAGGTCTACAGGCAGTTCTTTTGACCTCAGGGTTTGGTTTTTACTCTGATATGCATTATCAGCTGTTAGACCTTTTATTAAGACGTGTGCCTTTCCAAATCATACCCATTCAATTGAATTTGTCAGAGGTTAACTTCACTTGAAGTGTAGTAATATCTACAAGCAAAATGAATGCTCCTGAGCTAAATTTCAACCGTCCCAAATATATAGAGGGATACTTATACCAGAATACTTATGCAATGGAATCATTTTATTTTTTTATTTTTAATACATTTGCAAAGATGTTAAGAACCTGTTTTTTTGCTTCACAATTATGGTGTATGGAGTGTAGATTGTTGTGGGAAAAGACTAATTTAAAGTAGTTTAACATAAGGCAGCAACAAAACAAAATGTGAAAAAAATGAAGGGGTATGAATACATTCGCAAGGCACTGTACATATAGCAGAGGAAATGCATCAACATCCTAGCAAAACTCTTCTGTACAATTGTTTTGAGTTGAGAAAACCCCAGTGTAGACACTGACTGCCCTACACCACTATCATTTGGCTAAATGTTGTGGTAGATCGTGGTAGATCAATATCCAAACCTGAAAGGACCTGAGTGTGAAGTTTTGCAGATGGAGACACTACAAGAACACTGAAGAAGGAAAGAGTTTGTTTTATGAAGAAGGGGTAGTGGAAAGATCAATCGACAGGAAAGTTGGATATTTGGGATTAGCTCTCATAGCTTGGATTTTGTCCTTCTTGCTGTCACAAATCCTGTCCATGAACTTCCGTCCGCTTGCCACCAAAGGTCGCCCTCCCATTATATTGACTTTCACATTAAACGGACTGTTGCATGTCACTCTGGACTACATTTCCCATCATCCATTGCACTGATTGCACACAGCTGTAACCAATCACACACACACTATATTACACCCACTCAGATCCTTCTCAAACTGCCGATTATTGTTTAGCGTATATCCCTCTCCTAGAGATAGCTACTTTACGGAGCCAGTTATCTGCCTTAGTTCCTACTTCTAGTCAAAGTCTAGTCATAGTCATAGCCTTGCCTTGCCTGTTTTCCCGTGTTCTGATTCTAGCCTGTGTATCTCGTTTCTGCATGATCTCTGCCTGCCCTGAAGTATATCGCCTGTCTTGGATTACTCCTCTCGTCTCGCCCTGTTCAGATACTGTTTACCCCTCGCCTGGACCATCACCTGTGTTTCGGATTTACCCTTTTGGATCACCCTGTTTGAACATTGTTCGCCGGAGATCGACCACGCCCATTCACTGGACTACTGGACTACTCTTGTGTCTTGCCCTCAATATACCTGCCATTGTCTGACCCTCGCCTGTTTTGACCACGTCTTAATAAAAGCATGCAAATGGATCCGCACGTCTCTCGTCTCGTTCACCCCGTAACACTTGCATCATCTCCTGTGGAGCCTCCTCACTTGCTTCAAGGCAAGTAGGAATTTATTGAAGAAAATAATTAGACAAATCAAGCATTTAAAAAAAAATAGCAAGATAGAAAAAATCCCCACGACATAATGTCAGACCTTGATTAATGAAAAAAGGAGGATGTATATGCATATTCTAACAGATTAACAAAGAAGACACAGGTGGATATAATAAAAAAAAAAAAAAACACTTTCAAAAATAGAATGATTTTATGATTGAAAGACATAAAATAACCCTCAAACTTTGAAAATATAATTAATACAATAAATTGCAGATGTGATGAACATTATGCATTGATCATAAGCACTTGAAATGTTGGTTCTGATCTTTCAGCAGAAGTTGTGAGTCCAGCACCACTATCGTTGAAGTCAAACAAAAGTTTGTGGTTTCTATTGATTGGTTGTTCATTTTAAATCCTTTTCAATATTTGACTAGTTCCGACAAATTATTATAGGTGGTAACATTTTGAATTCAATGAGGTTTGACTGGACTTGAGCTCATGATCACAAAGACACACCACTGCCTTAAAATCAGGATACTCCAACAAGAATTTAGAACTTATGTGAAAATTCACAAATATGTATGTGAAAACATATTTTAAAGCACTATCAAGCAAGGTCTATAAGACTGCCCCAATCTCAGGGAAAACGTAACTATTTTACGAGGTAGCAATTCTGTATGAATTTGTATTATGTGAATAGTATGCAATATTATTGTACATTTTTAGAGGGGAAACAAGAAAGCATGAAGGTCCACCTCTAAACAAAACCATCACTGGGGTGTAAGCAGATCATACAAAAACATACAAATGTGATGTATGAATTTATATGAATTAGCCATCAATTCACCTAAAAATAGTTAAGAATTGTATTGGCTCTCTTGATCCTCATACTTCATATGTTCACAAAAGGATTTTCAATCAAGTTAACCTGATCAGCTGGAAAATAATCACACAACTGTCTGAGTCTTGAGTCCTTGGAAGGGCCGATTAATCAGTTTTGCGTAAGAGAGCTTCTTCTGTCAAAAAATCTGGCAAATTCAGAAAGTCGTTTGGCCCATATATCTATTTTTTTTAATAAGGCTTTACAGACACAAGTTCAGTCCTTTTTAAATGACTGAAAATACCATGAATGTAGGACAGTTTTTAAAAGAATTTCAAAATAACTGAAGTAGTCTGAAAGATTTTTTTTTTTTTAATCTGATGAAAAAAAAGTCTTCTGCTTAATTCTGTAATTCAAAAAGTAAGAACTTTTTCCAGAGAAAGCAAAATCTTTGTGTGCTAAAGAAGCTGAACATGGTCACTGCCTATTTCTGCAAAGAACACAACATACAGTAACAATTATTTTTCATTTAGCTATATTATTTTGAAAGTGAAATGAGATGTTACTGCTTGAGGGACTTTTCTCCACTGAAACATTCAACGAATTAATCAATGCATCCATTTTCCAAATGGCTTGTCCTATGTATGGTCACAGGAACTTAACAAATGTCCTTGCTAATATTTTCTAGTTGACTTTACTTAATGTACTTATTTGTATAATTGAGAAATTTCAACCTGTTATTTGCAGGGATCCATAAGTGGTGCGCAGGTACGCATGTGCGGCCCCAAAAAATTGTTCAGACCAATCATTTGCGCACTGATATGGTTGGAAGCTCTTAATGCAGTCACTGTTAACTAACTAACTAACTAAATAAATAAATAAATTATTGTATTGTATTTATGTATTGTAAATATTGTATTTTTAAGTGTACTATAAAATAATTGTATTTTAATATAATAGTATTATCACACTAATATATATATAGGAAACAGGAAAGAATAGTTGAGAATAAGGCTGCCTTCATGTGCTATCAGAAATATCCTACTTCTGAAATCAGAATTGTGAGTACATTTCATGTAAGTGCTTTGTTTTCTGAAAAATAATAATAAATAATAAAACCTAAACATATTACAGTCTTATACTGTAGCTCAAACTGTATAAGATTTATATTGTTTTACTCTTTATCTCAAAAACACAATATAGGCACTTGCAATGTGTTCCTGTAGCTCAAAAAGTTTAGATAAATGTGTAAATGTAAATCTCTCTTTTGACTCCATGTGTTCTGTATTTGTCCTTTTGAGAGACCCTGCTGACAAACACTTATACATGTTAAAGTCTAACCCTGCATCACACGTCTGACTGGACGTTTATTTAAGCATGATTGGCAACAAAAACAATTAGAATATTTGCTCAAAGAGTGAACGCATAATTTAACTATAATTACAAGATTGCATTTTACATATATTTTCACATAAATTAAGTACAAAAATACAAAATACACATCAGAAAAAAATATTTTCCAGCTTCGCTGCAGTACTTTTGCAGTCCAGAGATTAAAAATGACTAAAGTATGTAATATATTTCACCAAAACACTTCACAAAGAGATTTAACCATGTTATCTGATTGCAGGAGGACAAGCATCATTAGCAGAGACAGCAGCAGTCAGACCTCCCTAATTTGTTCCTCAAGCTGCGGCTCATTACCTTTCAGGTCATGATCACCATTCAGGTTTAGTTCTGCTTTCTCTGGTTCAATAACAATATCATTTGTGGATCAGACATTTTGTAATTCAGCACAACCGGTTTAACTGTGAAGCACAGATTTACTTCAGAGAAGATGAAAGTACATCTGGTTTTCAGACTGCCAAATGACCTTCTGTGGATGAAGCTGTTCAAAGTCAAAGCATTCTTTATAAACCAGTATTCATATGCAGTTTTGTTTCTCAGATAAATTGATCTTGTTTCAAGGATGTTGAGGTGTTTTTACTAGAAAATAAAACAAAGATTTGTTTAAAAGTAGATATAACACTATGCTATGTTTATATATATATATATATATATATATATATTCCACATACAGTATTGCTTTCTTTTTGAATGAATAATTCAAAGCAGTTGTTTTGTAATCTGGCTGTAAACCTTAAAGGTTAATGGCTACAGTCTGTGACCTTATAGAAAACACCAGAAGCTGCACTTCGTCTCAATCAAATAATCTCAATTGTCAAAACAAACCTGTCCGAAGCCCGAACTGAAAAGTGTATTACTTATTGTAAGACATCAGTAATTTTACCCAGCATGTTTATTCCAGAGTAATCAGGGTATCTTCTGTTCATTTGGTTTTTAATTTAATATTAAAAACAGAAAAATAAGAAAACGGTTCTTTTTTTCATTTAAAAACAAAAAACAAAAACAAAGAAAAAACAAGATTGTTGTTATGCTTGATTTTTTCATTTTTACATTCAGGGCTTGAAAATGAATAAACGGTTTGAATATCCGATCTCTGCATGTGGGCAGGAATGAAACGCCCCTTTCCGCTGATTGGTCAACCAAACTTTAAACCGTGCCATCATCAGGTTTTCAGCAGTTCAGCAGTACAGAATAACAGTCCTCCGCTGCTACATTTGTGGGAATTCTTAATGTGTTTATTGCAACTATATTTCATCACTTACTCATCAAACAACCAGACTAGTGAATGGCTAACGAATAGTCCGTACCAGCGCAGAGCCTATAGGGTTTACTTCTGTGTAGGCATAAATGCAGCAACCTGCACGAGAAATATTAGTTTATCTCATAGCCTACATATTATTTTACTTTGCATCTGCACCCACAACTACCCTACATCTTTGGCACATCACCTGTTTTATTGAGCTGACATCAAAATCTGTGTGGCAAAGACACATGATCTGATCTATAATGCACTGGAGAGCATGGAGCCAAAGCCATTATTTAAAGGAATACTGCAAACGACACAGAATGAACAGTGATTTTGAGTTGATTATCATTCATAGATGACATTTACAAAATGTCGTTCTAAATTTGCTAAACACAATTAAGGGGTCTCAAGATCTAAATAGTGAAAAATGTATAAATATTTAATATTTTTCTTACCTGATAAAGTCTGAACTTTAAAATGCATTTTTAAATATTAAGTTTACAGTTAAAATAAGATTAAGTTTAAATGATTATGTATAACATTTAATATATGAGAGGAGAGACAAGTGTCACCACGGTCAATGAGACTCTGATTCAGCGCCAAGCCAGGTAAATCTGAAAGTCACTGCACATCTTTTATTGATTCACTTGTAATAGATGATTCAACTGCTGCTGGGCAGATCTGTGATTGTGAACTTGAATGAAAGTGACTGGGAGAGGCAGTCTTTTAATCAGGTATTTTTGGGTCAAGCAAGATCTAATCTTTGCTGTGTTGTTTCATGCTGCTTGGGTACAACTTGGATTGTTGTTTTTTGAACACATCAGTGGCGTTCCGTCCTGTGAATGCTCTGCATACCCAGGCCATCTGAGAGAATGAGTTTGTGGGTTAATTAATATAAACATGATTATGAGTTGATCCCTTGTCATTTGAGATGTAATTTAAAGCTTAATAAAGTGTTGGGAATAAATACGTAAAATTATTTATTTGCCAAACAATGGTAATTTTCTGTAAATATGTGCCATTACAGAAGATTCCGGGTGAGCAGATTCACAGCAGCTTTGGCCCTGTCCCAAATAGCACACTTCAGCTGCATCCCAATTCAAAGGCTGCATCCTTCGAAGGGTGCATTTGAAGGCCAATTGAGTCACTGCGGCATGACGAAGGCTGGCCCAATTCGAAGGCTCCTTCAAATATGGCCTCCAATGCGCCTTCCGTTTCTCGTGAAACGAAGGATACAACTGATGTATCCTTCACGGGCTACCCTACCCCAGAATTCATTGTGTGCCAGTGATGACAGCATGTATTTGAGAAAAAATGTCAGGCTTACACATTTAAATGTAAGCATTGTTTTCTACTTACACGAAATGTAATTTATGTATTGATATGAATGTAAAAATAAAGAAAAATGTTTATAAAGCAGACCAATATCATACCAAGATGCGATTTCATATAGCTTATATGCTTTATTATGTGCATAAATAGACCATGGTGAACATATTTAGACAGGTTCTGAAACCTGTTTTGTTTTGTTGTTAATATAATTTTTAAAACAGTTCCGTACAAACATTACTCAAATTGCCGCTCATCAATGGCAGACAGGAGAACAGTCATCCGTAGGCTAGACCGACCCATTTAACAATGCTCAATCCGAAGGATACAGCTTTTGAAGTCCGAGTCCTTACGGAAGATGTAGCCTTTTAATTGGGACACAGCTTTCATGTGCACTTGCAGTCTTGCAGACTTACAATGGCCGCTGTGTACATGTGTCCGTTAAAGTCCATGAGACTGTAGGGCAGTGATCCTCAAATCTGGCCCACGAGATCCACTTTCCTGCAGAGTTTAGCTCTAACCCTAATAAAACCCACCTGAGCATGCTAATCAATTTCTTTAGGATCATTAGAAAATAACAGGTAGGTTAGTATGATCAGGGTTGGAGATAAACTCTGCAGCGCACTGGCCCTTCAGGGCAAGATTTGAGGAACCCTGCCGTACCATTCGTCATTTTAGCTTTCAGAAGGGTACTCGCGAGCGCCCCCTATGCACCCTTGATGCACACTTCTGCCGAGCCCGCACTGAGCTCTAACCCTAATCAAACACACCTGAGCATGCTAATCAATTTCTTTAGGATCATTAGAAAATAACAGGTAGGTTAGTATGATCAGGGTTGGAGATAAACTCTGCAGCGCACTGGCCCTTCAGGGCAAGATTTGAGGAACCCTGCCGTACCATTCGTCATTTTAGCTTTCAGAAGGGTACTCGCGAGCGCCCCCTATGCACCCTTGATGCACACTTCTGCCGAGCCCGCACTGAAGGCTGATTTATACTCGACGCGTCCGCAAGTTCACTTGGGTGCACGCGGCAAAGATGACATCATTGCCGTGTTGGAGGAAGTTCACTTTGAGTGCGCGCAATTTCACGTGGCGCTGTGCACAGCATTTTTTGTCGAGCGAACACTTTGTGCGGCACCGCATTCAACATGAACAACTTTGAAGAAATTATGGCTGAACAGACATCTTTATGATCCGTCCATGCGTGATCATAGGGACAGCCAGATGGCAAATAACTCTTGGCAAGAAATTGCAATCACCTTGGGAAAGGAAGAAATTGTTTGCAAGAAAGTCTGGAAGAACTTAAGAGATAAGTTTGTAAAGGCAAAAAAGAGAGTTCATGGTGAAAATGGAGACCCAGGTGGATTCAAACAAGTATCACCGATCCTCTCAGAGCTTGGCTGGTTATCACAATTTGTGAAACACCGGGAAACGGAATCAAATATGGAGGATGAGATGAGTGAATACTTTAAAAACCTAGTTACTACACAACACCATGTCTATTGATATCATTCCAGCTGCTAGCTCTCTGATTTCAGATTCTAGAGTACAAAATTTGCTTACACATTTCATTTACAGAGAAAAGATTAATTGTGCTGAAGCATTCATAGCTTTGATCCTCTTGCAAACAATAAAGAGATTAACCAAACAAACTATTGTTTAGCTTGAAAAACTAGAAAATACCCATGAATTGTTTACATGAATGTATATATTTAGATAAGTGATGTGTTCAGATTTTGTTTTATACAGCTGATACTTAAGGTTTTTTTGTTTGTTTGTTTTTTAATCTTAGGAGGAAGGCCCCCAATCATCGGCTGGAAAACAGCAGTATCATCATAATGATCATCATCATCATCCTCAACAGTGCCTTCACCACTTCTTGTCTCACCAGTTTCCCTTGACCTCCTTTATAAACAATCTCCTCTGCTGTCAGCAGCTCCTACATGTACAACACAAGAGTGATATACTCTCCATCTCTGTGTCTTGTTGCATGCAGTGGGTGGTCATTCTGCCTTTTTTTAGTTATTAACAACAAACACAAATTCTCTTCGATTTCCTTATTGATCAGCTGCCTGTGGGACACCATCTTGAATGATCTGATGTAATTCCAGAAAATTCCAACTTCTCTGTTATTCCTGTTGATTTAAAGGATTATTTCGTTTATTTGATTATTTCCCTGTCGTTTCAGAGAATATCTCAACGGCGAACACGTCAAGTATAAATGCCTTCAGAATTTGTGGATGTGCACGTGCAGTCAGCTGTGGTTCGCGTCGTGGAGCCAAGTGAAAGTATAAATCCCACTTGAGGCAAGCTCTGCAGCAGACTTCTACCTGACAGTCAAAGAGGCATTACGTCACGAAAGTGTGGACTCAAAGGAAGACCGCGAGGGTTTAGGGGGTGATTTGGGACAGGGGCTTTGGTGTCTCCGCTCATCAGGATTATAGAATGTTCTCATTGGTTTGAAAAGCAAAATATCTTAAAAAAAATAGTATAAAAACGTATCAATAATAATTAATAGTTAAACAGTTCAATAATAATTAGCACCACAGAATTTTCATTGCTTTTTAACTTTCAACAGGTTTTTTGCAGAAACTTGGATTTATTAAGTTTTATAAACATTTGTTACAGTACATTAATGGCATCTGACGTTCCTTTTAACAATGTGATTCTGCAGCACTGAGCCAGTGATGAACGCATTAATGCAATGGCCAGAGTTTTTCTCAGCGCAAGCTCACATACTCTCTCGATTGCTCTTGTCATAACCAACAGTGTTGGTTCTGCACACGATCTCTGCACTTTCACAGCTCAGCTGGATTAACGCTGCTCACTTTTCATGTCTTCAGGAGGACATATCACCAGATCAGCCTCCACCATGACAGTCCGCCACTACAGTTTTTATTCAGTTTTTCATCAGTATGTCGCTCTGTAAAAGTGCTGCTTCTCCCAGGGACAGCTTATGATGGGCCTGCCCGGCTCAGGTGGCTCGCTGATCACCGCTAAGGACCCTCATCCTATTCTGCATGGTCTGCTTGGGCCTCAAGCATGCAGAAGAGGCTTTGGAGAATCTGGAGAATTGCGGCCATTGCCTTATGTTGCCTAAAAAGCTCTGGCGGTGCCATCTTAAAGTTGCCGTGACCCGGTGTGTCAAGTTTTCTGACTTTCTGATAGGGGACACGGTGATGACGATGCACTACTGGGGACCTCCTGGGGTGCAACGTCTCTCGACTGGGCTGACCAATTCGCCATTACCTGAAGAGGATATCTTCATGGGCAACCTCCTGTTCGCCGACGAACCGGCTGGTTCCGGCATCAATGAAGACGCAGGCCTTCTCGGGGTCTCAGAGGATAAGGAGGCCATCCTGCCCTCTGGCGTTCCCCAGGCTAACGCCCCCGTGGCCTTACCCCAGTCAATCTTCCTGGACATGTTGACATTGAGTGGCTGGCTCCACAGAGCCTCACCGACCAGGAGAGGGATATTTATGAAGGGAAACTGCTGGGACCCCCTCCCGGCCTGAGGAAACAACTCTTCCCCATCCTCCCAGCATGTGCAATGCACATGAAGCATTACTGGGGTGATCCGCTAAACCTCAAACATGGTCTCGCGGGCCTCGAGGTAAAGGATATGGAAGCTCTCTGCATGGGTGATCCCTCCACTATCGAGCCATCGATCGCCAGGCACCTTAGCCCCGTCCAGGGCGAACTGCTCACTTTTAGATGATTTAGGACAACAGCTGGATAAGGGATTGCCTTTGCCAACCCTGTGGAAAGAGGTCCTCACAGTTAACAACCTCGTCCTCTGTAATGCCCATCAGGCCATCCAAGCCTGCGGGCGCTCCATGGCGCTTTCTGTGGTGGGAGAGCATGTGCTCTGGCTTAACCTGTTGGGCCTCCCTGACAGTGAGAAGAGACACATTGCGGGTACCCCGGTAGAACCCGGCCAGGCTCTCTTTGGCCCCAGTATCGCATTGATGCAGCAACGATGTGATGACAAGAAGGAGGATGAGGCTTTTGAAGTTATGCCTTTCCAGGAAGCCGGCTCCATGCCAAGTGCCCCCTGCATGTTTGCCTAACCCCCTGTCACAGGACGAAACTTCCAACAGGGCAAAGATAGGCCCCGCAACAGACCCCCTACACAGCAGAGTAACCCACCCTCTGCAAATACCTGGGGAAGAACGACTTCCACATTCACGGGCCACAAGCTCATCAGACTCTCTTGCTGCCTAAGAACCTCTGTCCAAAAGATGGAGGGTCTCTCATGGAGGGCTTGGCCACCCCCTCCCGAGGCTGCAAAGCCCATGTGTTCAGTTGGCGTTGTGTGTTCTCCCCCCACATTCAGGGGGTCTGTTGTGAGGAAAAGTGCACAGGCAGTGTCACCACAACGCACATACTTTGTTCCCCTCACTCAAATAATAAAGGCTTCGGCCCCTGTTTTCCCCAACACAAAACACACACAAAACATAAAAGAACTCATTACAACAAACGAATCTAATGAATTTGTTTCAAAGAGAGAACATCTCTCTGCAGAGAGAGAACAACTCTCTAAACACCTGCATGTCGCCCCCAGTCTGTCCACTAGAGGGCACCTTTCCTTCACAAATGAGCGAACTGGCCAAATTAGCAGCTCTAAGCAGTTCCCTGGTTTGCGTGGGGACACTCGCAAATCATGTAACAGCCTGGCTGTCTGTGTCAGCTCCCAAATGGGTGATTCAAGCAATTACGAAGGGGTACAGACTTAAATGGAGTTTCAATGGAGTTATCTCTTCTCATACGGAAGAGAGCTCCGCTCATATTCTGAAAGACGAAATCTCCTCACTCCTCAAGAAGGGGTTGGTTCGAATGGTACCCCTGCATTTAAGCAGTCAGGGATTTTACTCTAATTATTTCCTATTTCCAAAGAAGGATGGTTCTTTCTGTCCTATTCTGGATCTCAGAGTGTTGGACAAACATTTGAGGAAATACAATTTCAGAATGTTAACACACGGTTTTCTTTTAAGTTCAGTAAATCAGAATGATTGGTTCACATCGATCAATCTGAGAGATGCTTTCTTCCACATAAGCATTTATTCTCTGCACAGGAAATTCCTTCGTTTCACCTACCAAGGCGTGTGCTACAAATTCACAATCCTTCCTTTTGGGCTTGCTTTAAGCCCATGGATTTCTTGTCTGTGCGTGGAGGCGGGCCTGGCCCCTCTGAGAATATTAGGTCTCAGGATCCTGACATATATAGACAATTGGCTGATTATAGCCAATTCAAGAGAGAAAGTGATGCAAAACACTGCCCGTGTGATCGCTCAATTTCAAGCAATTTCACTCCTGCCCAGAATGTGATATTTCAGGGTCTGGAGCTGAATTCCATTACGATGCACATGCACCTGTTGCAAGAGTGCATTCTCTCTTTCATGAATTGCTTCTCACAATTCAGGGAAGGAGTAAGGGTACAGTATCGCACATGTCTCAGACTACAGGGTCTTATGGTTTCGGATGTCCATGTCCTGCCACTGGGTCTTCTGAGAATGAGGGCAATTATGAAGTGGGTTTTATCTCTTCATCTCTGCCCATTACACGACCTCTGTTGCTTTGTCACAGTGACGCGCTCATGCACAGCAGTACTGGGGCCATCAAGTTGTGGAAAGTGTTAATGTCTTAACAGAATGGGGAGTCACCCAGGAGGGCAGAACAGTGAACAATGTGTGGTCGAGCACACTCCACTCAGCCCACATAAATTATTTGGAGCTCTCTACTGTATGGAAAGCTCGGAGACATTTTCTGCCCCACCTGCAGGGGCATCACGTGCTGGTGCGTTGTGACAACACCACGGCTGTGGCACATATCAAGCTCCAGGGGGGATGCGCTCCTCCAAGCCTTATGCTCTAGCTCACATGCTGTTAGTGTGGAGCAGGCCGCACTTTCTGTCATTACGGGTGACCCATGTCCCAGGCATTCTGAACAGGGGCGCAGACCTTTTGTAGTGGGGGAACCCACTCAACGGAGACTGGCGCCTCCACCCTCAGATATTGAGTCTACTGTGGAAGAGGTTCGGTCAGGCGGCCATCAATCTCTTCACCTCGTGTAAAAATGCCCATTGCCCTATGTTCTTCTAGCTACTGGACGAGGATGCCCCCCTTGGCTTGGACGCACTGGCCCACCCATGGCCCAATGTGCTGCTCTACAATTTTCCTCCACTCTGCTTAATAACTCCTACTCTGGTGAGGGTGAAATAACAAAGCCTGACTCTGAATTTGATAGTACCCAGATGGCCCAAATCCCCATGGCTGGCAGAGATAATCCCTCTTCTGTATGCCCAGCCGTGACTCCTCCCATTATGCATGGACCTCCTGTCCCAAGCGAATGGGGAGATCTACTATCCTCACCCAGACTGGGTGGCCCTATGGTCCTGGCCCATGGGAGCACAAACTTAAACATATTGGGCCTCCTCCCACATGTTGCTACTGTTCAGAATGCTAGAGCCAATTCTACACGCTCCCTTTATGATTGCAAGTGGCGTGTGTTTGAGGAGTAGTGCAAGGGTCACCAGCTGATATCATATCAGTGCTCAGTCGATGACATTTTGCAAGACTTTATTGATGGCGGGAAATCCTTTTCTACTATTAAGGTCTACTTAGCAGAGATCACTGCTTGTCATGATGGGTTTAGTGGCACTACGGTGAGACAACACCACCCTTATTCATAGATTTATGAAGGGTGCCCGCTACTCCCTTCCAGTCACTAGAAGAGTAGTTCCAGAATCGGACTTCTCCATGGTACTAGAGGCCTTGTCTCAACAGCCTTTTGAGCCCCTGGGAGATATCTCCCTTACGCTTCTGTCTTTCAAGACAGCTCTGCTCCTGGCCTTGTCATCACCTTGTCACACTATCTGTTCATCCCTCATGCACTAAATTATCTCAGTGGAGATAAGGTCTTTATGCCAAAATGCTTCCCAGCTTTCACTTGTGAGGTGCTTCAGCATTTTTCTTTTCACCCTCCTCCGTTCTCCTCTGTGGAGGATCATAGGCTATTTAGCCTATGATCCTCCTATGATCCTTTATGTCCTGTTTGTGCCCTGTGGGTTTACATCGACAGGACTAGCCCTATCAGGAGGAGTGATCAGCTCTTTATTTCTTTGCTCCCAGAACACGGGGAATCCCATTTCTAAGCAACGCTTCTCTCATTGGCTTGTGTAATCCATCTCTTTGGCATATGAATATAAGGGAGTGCGGCCTCCAGATGGCCTCATAGCACACTCCACTGGGTGCATGGTGGCCTCGTAGGCTCTGTTTAAAGGGGTTTCCATGCAGTATATCTGTACCACTGCAAGCTGGGACCCTCAAATGCATTTGTCAGCTACTACTGGCTTGATGTTACCCAGACACTAATAGCTCATTCTGTTTTAGGTATGGGTTCTTCATAGCCTTGTGCCCTTAGACCCTCAATACATTTTAAGCCTGGGTTGTCCAGCTCGACTTATTCATGTTATTAAGCAGGTCATTCTCGGTTGTACAATGCCATAGTCCTCTTGAGCATGCTTCTAGTATTTTTTACTTTCTAGTTATTTTTGTCATCGTCAAGTTCAACATTCAGCACAATATTGAATTATGTTATTAAATAGGCTATATATGTTTTTTTTTTTCTCTAGCGATTAAAGACCAGGTAATGGTCAAGGTAATGTTATTTAACTTTCACATTGCAATTTCATATAATGGCTAGGTTTTGAAGGCTTCGACAAAACAGCTGTGTCCGTGTAGAAGGATGTTAAAATTGCATGACTGCATCAATGAATGCATTTTTATATCACTTTTGCTTTCGTTACCACTATTGGGTAGGTTTAGGGTTGGGTTTGGTGTAGGGGGTGTGTTATTTTCCAACACGATAGAGACTTAAAGGGTTAGTTCACCCAAAAATGAAAATTAGCCCACAAATTACTCACCCTCAAGTCATCCTAGGTGTATATGCCTTTCTTCTTTCACACGAATCCAATCGGAATTATATAAAAAATTGGCTTTGATCTTTCAATCTGTTTAATGCCACTCAGCGGGTCTTGCATGCATCAGTCCAAAATAAGTTCAATAAAAAGCACCCATTCAAAAAAAAAATGTCTCACACGGCTCCGGGGCGTGAACAAAGGCCTCCTGTAGTGAATCGATGCGTTTATGTAAGAAAAATATCCATATTCAAAACGTAATAATCACTTTAATGTAGCTTGCGCCAACAGTCTTACACGGAAGCAGCTCCGGGCGGATGACGTATGAGTTCAGCCGTGCGAGACACCTTTTTTTAATGGATGGGCGCTTTTTATTTAACTTCTTTTGGACTGATGCATGCAGCACCCGCTGAGTGGCATTAAACAGCTTGAAAGATCAAAGACAAATTTTTTATAGAACTCCGACTGGATTCGTCTGAAAGAAGAAAGTCATTTACACCTAGGATGACTTGAGGGTGAGTCATTTGTGGGCTAATTTTCATTTTTGGGTGAACTAACCCTTTAAGCTTTTACCGACACACCCTAGACATTTGAATTCTCAACAATATGTACCTTAATACGTGCCTGAAGCAACATAATAAAAACACAGCAATACCTGCCTGTAGCCATGGTCACGTATATGAACGCACGTTTTAGCGCCACTCACTGGACATGCAAAACATGCAATATTGGTGTTGCAGACACATTGCCATAGGGAAGTATTTTCAATGAAGCCTGGGTTGGGAATTGTTCACCTGTTTTACTGTCTGTCAAGAGAAAATTGTAACACTGTCACTTGGAAGAGTAGCACACCTCTTCTCAACAATCCACATAATTTGATGTATCATGTAGCAAAGACATTTACAATAATATTAATTAAATAATTTACTTAGTATATTATAACTTGCATAATAAAGTGTAATTCATTGTTAGGAGTTTGTTAAAAACCCTAAATATGAGCCATAACAATCATAACAATGATTCTTGCCTTAGAAAGCACCACTAATAATTGTTAAGGTGGACTCTATGCTGTTATGACTCATTTGCTCTCTTAGGACATAGAGTGCTGAAGACAAGAAAACAAAAACAGGTTAGTGCTGCATCATTCCCTCCCCTTTTAAACAGACTCCAAATGGACTCTGCAATACACAGGGCACTCACCAAATTAACTTATTAGTTAACGAAGCGGGAAAATTAACAATAAACAACAGGGAAAAACAAGCTTTTTCTAAATAGTAGAAGAAAAGACCTAAATAACCCAACATCACACTCTCACACATGACACCACTCAGGGAGAGACAGACAAAAATACATTCAAATGAATATAGATAGAGGTGTCTGTGTATGGTATTTGGGCTGCCTCCCAATTCCTGAAGCAACTACAACTATTTGCAACACTGTGGTCACCGTGAAAGTGGAAGAAAAGATAAACACAGGATGAAATAAGAAATTTCACAGTTTTGGTAGTGTTGCAGATCATCACACACAATATGCTCTTGCATATCACAGCAGATGTTCTTAGGGGTGAGTAAGATAAAGCAAACAAGGTAGAAGTTAGAAAGATGAGATGAAAGAGACAATGGGTGCCTTTTGTGCAACATGATTTAAATACATTTAAATGTCTCATCGCCATGTAATTCAGCCTATGTGAATGCAAAAATTAGTCATAACAGTCTAAGGCTTTTTTTTTGGAAACTTTCATTGTTCTATGCCATAGACTCTTCACTAAGGATGAATTGGACCCACTGATAGCAAGCACATTCTGCACTGATTTAACATCCGATTATGCAATTATGCAAATCATTTAACAGCACAAATGCGCCCACAATGATTTGTGTCGAACGCAATTTGCATGCCACAGTTCCTCATCTTGCAGGTCATTTCACAGTGCTATGTTGCGTATGGTGCAGCAGATTACTGCAGTCTGGCATATTTTACCAGGACTGTACATATTTATTTGACCACTGCAGTAAACTACAGTCACATGTTAGAATGACCTAAGCTGTGTGTGATTGATGCCAGTGATTCAGCATTACCTTGTTTGGAATGCAAAGAGTATATTTATATAATTTACAGTGGATTTCAAAATATCAAAAAATTTGACACAAAATTAAAGGAAGTGACATCTGGAAAACAATTTTTGCTAGTGCTTTTCTCAGAACTATCCACATTTCTGAGTCATATTTCTTAAAAATAAATAACAAATGGTTTGATATTTTTGTCTACACTGGAAAAAAAAACTTCTAAATTTACTGGTTTTATTCAAGTCAAAAATATTACTTACCATCACTCAGTCAATCTAAATTCATTATACAAAGAAAACTAATGTCATGCATTAAATCAGGTTGAAGATAAAACCACTCTGATTGTACACTGACTTATAATAAGTTGAATGACTTCTGTTTCTTTTCCACGCTGAGAGGCTATGAAATTTCGCGAAAAAGAGCGGATTGCTTTACGGCAACAACAGCAGTACACTGTCTCCAACATCGCAAAAATGCACAAAACTGCTTTAATTGCTAATACTTAAAATGTTAATGAGGCTTAATTTGTGAATTAAAAAAATGCATCAGATTGTTTACGCTTACACCAAATATAAAAATAATAATGTATCATTTTAGAATGAAAAAGCCCAAGATGTACATAATTTAATGTGGAAAGCATCATTATTAGTCAAAGGGGAAAGCCTGACTCCTGCTTTTCCTTTGTATAAAGCAATGACAGATGCAAACCAAAAACAGAAACACTGAGCCAGAGGAAGTTTGTATGAGGGATTAGAATGGAAAAAGCATAAAAAATAAAAAACCTTGTTAACCTTCACCAGACCGCGGGCTACACCATGATAAGATGCTTCTTGACAGCTTTAAAGAGACAGGATCATTCACACAGTTCATTCAGGGAAACAAATTCTTAAGGTAAGAGGAGGAGTTTTACACAATGTTGCACTATACTACAATTTAATGGTCATTACATATTGTTTACAATGAAACGGCATTTGTTTTAGCTAGAGTGTGGGATTCTCAATTGATGGAAGTGTGTCCGATTCATCTTCATTGTCAGTGGGATTCAGTGGAGACCACAGTGTTGACTCATCAGACCTTGCCTGCAGCAATGTCTCTCTGTGACACTTATGTTACCAGGGTTTATGTTTTAAAGATTTCTACATTGCATGCAGTTTTCTGCTGGTAGCTGTTTTGAAGATGTCTAATGTGATGTGAAGCATACAGTTGCCTTAAGAAAATATACAGTACTACAACTACTCATGATTTATTGTTACTATATCCCACATTTCAGAATAATAAACTGTGAAATAACACAAATGGAAGAATGGGAATTATGCATACGTTGGTAAACAGCACTGAGTTCACATGTACTGTATGCTGCACAATTGCTGGCTGCATTTTATTCAATATCTGGTCCAACTCAACCATCACCATGGAAGAATAATTTGTTCTTACCTCTGGGACTTGTTCTGATGGATTAATTGCTGCTTGCAGAAGCTGAGACATTTTAAATATTAGGTATAATTTATTTATATGTGGATGTAGCATTTAAAGATGCCACAGCGTACATTTAATGTTTTCCTCCTGGGTCAAACAGCTTAAAACATATCAAAAACTATTTGTTATGCCAATGTGGTTTTGAGTGACAGCACCACTTCCTTGAGCCAGCCAACTGCCTTGTTAACTTAGGGTTTAGCTTGTCATAGATGCGTGTTTCTGACAGACTCTGCCTCCTCTTAGAGGAATTATCAATCAAGAAGGTCCAGCAGAAGGTCAGCTGTGTCAGGACCAATTACTGTAGACGGCATCTTCATGTTTCACTCAAAAACCAACTAATTATAAATAATATAAATAAAAAAAAACAATATAAACAGTAACAAAGCACAGCGAACAAGTCACTGGGGGATCCAGAGCCGGCCAGCAGAATAATGCAGACCTCAAGGGCTGTGGAAGTTGCCCAAGACCCAGCACTCGCACAGGTCTGGCAGCCAGGTGGAGAGAACAGCGAGACAACGAGTGGCAGTCTCTCCTCTCTACCTGTCCTGAGGTACAGGCGAACAAGAGGTTAGTAATTGCTAACCAGTGTTGGGCAAGTTACTCTGAAAATGTAATCAAATTATTGATTGCTGATTACTCATTTTAAAAGTAATCACATTACTGTTCTGATTACTTTATTTCAAAGGTAATTAGTAATTAGTTACATTACTAGTTACGTTACTTTTTTCTCCATGAAATTTATGAAATCCCAGCATACACGCTCCCGATAAATATTTGTTATTAAAGCATCAACATTCACAGAACACTGTTATTTTTAACTAAAGCAAGCGGCTGGTTTGGCATGGAAGAATGGCTGGTTCCATGGTTTGGCATGGAAGAATGCCAGCAAAGAGTGCTGCATTTATAATCTCTAAAAGACATCTCAGTTCATCGCAATCTCACAAATCTCTGTTATAACACAATAAATATATGCATAATGAATCTTTCGTAATGTCTTCAATTTGTGTGTTATAATGAGAGGATTCGTGCCAGCACTCGCCCATCTTGTCCCGCGCCGCACTCTTGCGTCGGGTCTTGCAGGAGCAGGTCTCTAATCCACTGCCACTTGACTCGACAGTGCGTGTGCTACATCCTTTTTACAATCTCCAGATTATAAAACACTGCATTCTGTCAGCAATGTAGTGCGGCAGTATATAGACCTCGGCATGTAACTATACTCTAATTACTATTTTCAAAATGATAACGTGTTTAAATTCTCTTTTACTAAAAAAGTAATCAAATTACAGTAACGCGTTACTAAGTAATGCGTTACTGCCCAACACTGTTGCTAAAACACTAATAACACTACGACAGCAGACAACAGAACTCATCAAACAGTCTACTCACAACAAAGGACAGAATAGCAGAGATTATATAAGAAATGGAGAATGAGCGACAGGTGGGGGAGAAACAGCTTGTGATCTGTGCACCCACGCCGCAAGATCAGCCCTGATTGCCCAGGAAGCTGAAGAGGCACCCTGAACCGTGACAGAGTTATTTTGATTACATTTCATGCATCTCTTTTTGCTTTGCATAACCTCACAAGCAATTGCATGCATTGATAAGCATTGATAAAGTGGAAATTGGGCTACTTTGAAATGATTTAAGCAGTGAATTATGAGGTGTGGTTAAAGCCCGGAATGAGCCCAGTCTGATGATTGTGTATAACTTCATAAATGTTTTTCTTTAGGTGCAAATGCCTCTTGGCACTAAACACATTGAGACTTTTTAAAGTACATCATTTCACAATATCTAAAAGCCTATAGAGCCCATACTGAGGAAGGGACAGAAGCAACAATATGTGGTTGTGCAAAAAACATTGCTCCACTGCAATTTGCGGTTGTGTGGTCATAAATCACATTCACTTAAAACGTAGCTTTTCAATTTGCTTTACAATCACATTCCAAACAGTCAGTCATTTGTATTTTCAATGTCCTTGCAAAGAAAAAGGGAACACATAATGATAGGAAAGGCATTTAGTGTAGCACACAAACAATTTCACACCTTTATGAATCTGTGCTTTGCTATTGTGTCAATCCACATCCATTCATGAACACACAAGTGAGCTGAGGTGAAGTATGTAAAAAATCAAGAGCATATCAGCAAAACAAAGAATATTTATTTTTTCCCCCAATATAATTACCATCCTTAACTCTAATGTCACTCCTAGTGCATCTTAAAACAACATAAAACATTGTAAGGGAATTGGTCTGGCATTTAACACACTTGACATGATGTGTCAAAAGCCTGATGACATGAGATATTGCAAAGCACTTGCAAATTATATATATATTAAAATTTATATAAAAATTCAGTTGTCAAAAATTAAATTCAGGCCCTGATCAGTTATCGGCTCCAAAAATCCTGATCGGAGCACCCTTAGTTCAAAGCATTGGCAAGAATCTGAGTTCATCTTTATGTACCACAGTTCATTGATGAAGGATTTCAGAAAAAAAAAAAAAAATAATAAAACAAATAAAAGCAGGAGACTTAGCTTTCCCAGCATTTTTGGAAATCTAAATGTCTTTTATGTATGTAACATTAATTACTGTGTTTTCTTCTTTTACTTTTGTGAAATTTGCATAGTCATTCCTAGATGCCCAGTTTTTAAAATATCAATGAACAGATCTATGTGAGGTGAGCCGGCAGGATTACAGTCTGCAAACTTTCATTTGAGCCAATCCACTTCTAACTCATTTAAATACTTCTCAGATCTACAGGCAAAGAAATAAAGACACCAATTTGCATTATTTTATTTTTATAGCCCACTTTAGACATTTTACCAACTTTAAGTAACTTGGTTCCACTTTTTTATAGTATGGGTACTTACCTGTACTTAGAGTGTACTTACCTTAGAAAATACTTGATAATATAAGGAAACTACATGGGTTAGGGTTAGGGGTAGGTTCAGGATTAGTACCGAGTTATTACCCAATTATTGTTACTATAACAAGTACATAGCATAGTATGTACATGCAGAACAGGACTGTAAAATAAAGTGCTACCAATAACTTTGAAACACCATGTCAGCTAGCAGTCATATTAGTATGCCAATATTAGTATAGTCTGTTTAATATCTGCTAACACTTTATTTTGATGGTCTCCAATGTACATTCAACTGACTATAAGTAACTTTGCAAGTACATGTCAACTTATTCTACTAACCCTAATCTAACAGTCTACTAATACTGTAATGACAGTCAGTTGACATATAATTGCAAATTAATGAGTTTTTTTTTAACTAATAAAAATACAAAAGGAAAAAAACACATAATAAATATACAAATAAATACCAATAAACAACAACAACAAAAAAAATCAACAAATATAAATTATTATTATTATTTATTTTTTTTTTTTACATATATTCAACCTGTTCGAAATAAAAAAAAGGGTAGGTAGAAGCCCTAGGCTTATTAAATCCTACCCTCAGTAATTACCAATACCAAATCACAATCAGCCATAATAAATCAGACATACCATTTTGAATACAAAAATACTAGTCCAAATTACGTCCTACTTTATCTATCTATTAAGATAAAGAAGACAAACAGAAACAAAATCAAGCAGCGTTAACAACAATGTTGAAATTCTCACTCTCACCCCCCACTTCTATATTTATCAAAAATAAATATTTTATACCTACTTTTAAATTGCAACATATCTCCAGCTTTGTATAATGGAATGACTTTGGCCATTTTCATTTTAATTGGAAATACACCTGTTTTAAAAGACAAACTACAAATATAAGTTAACGGTTTAACAATTGCCCCAATGATTTCTTTGATTAAAGCCATATCAATGTCGTTCCAGTCTGTGGACTTTTTATTCTTCCATTTGCTAACAATTTCAATAATCTCCTTTTCGTCAGTTGGTTTCAAATACATATAATTTGGATTATTGTCTAAAAAATCCATAGCCTTCACCTCTCCTATTACTGTCTGTTGATTTTCAATTCCCTCTGCTAATCTTGGTCCGACACTTACGTAAAAGTTATTAAACCCATTAACCACATCATTCATGTTGCTTACAGTCCCCTCACTATCTATAAAATACTGAGGATATTCTATACTCCTTGATCCATTCCTGATTCCTGATAATAACACATTCCATATTCCCTTCATATCATTTCTATTATCATTTAATATTTTATTATAATATATAATACTACTTATCCTCATAATACTAGTCAGTTTATTTTTATATCTTTTATACTTATTATCAGCTTCAATAGTTCTGTGATTTATAAATTCTCTATACAAGGTATTCTTTTTTTTACAAGCATTTTGTAAGCCCTTTGTCATCCATGGTTTCTCATTAAATTTATTCTTTATTTTTTTAAATTGTTTTAAAGGACATTGTTCATCATATAAAGTTTTAAATATCATCAGGAATGTTTCATATGCTTTATCAGTATCAGTTTCCTCATACAATTTTTCCCAGTTATGTTTAAATAATTCACTTCTTAATGTATTTATTGATTCCACTGTTCTAATTCTCCTGTAACTAATTACATTAGTATCTTTTAACTTCACATGATCGCAAGCACACATTATAAAAACTGGTAAATGGTCACTTATATCATTAAGTAATAACCCACTCTTTATACTATTATCCATTCTGTTTGTGAATATATTATCTATTAGAGTTGCACAGTGAGATGTTATTCTGCTTGGTTTAGTTATTAGTGGAAAAAAACTCATACTAAACATTAAATCAATAAACTCATCAATCAGTTTATGGTTGTTGGGATTTAAGAGATCTAAATTAAAATCCCCACATATAAACACATCTTTATGATATTTCTTAGCAAATAACCTTTCCATAGTATTCTTAAATATTTCAATATTGGAACCAGGAGCTCTATATACACAACTTAT
>NW_015540935.1:1098601-1107991 GCF_001515605.1 Sinocyclocheilus anshuiensis
TTGGAAATACACCTGTTTTAAAAGACAAATTACAAATATAAGTTAACGGTTTAACAATTGCCCCAATGATTTCTTTGATTAAAGCCATATCAATGTCGTTCCAGTCTGTGGACTTTTTATTCTTCCATTTGCTAACAATTTCAATAATCTCCTTTTCGTCAGTTGGTTTCAAATACATAGAATTTGGATTATTGTCTAAAAAATCCATAGCCTTCACCTCTCCTATTACTGTCTGTTGATTTTCAATTCCCTCTGCTAATCTTGGTCCGACACTTACGTAAAAGTTATTAAACCCATTAACCACGTCATTCATGTTGCTTACAGTCCCCTCACTATCTATAAAATACTGAGGATATTCTATAATCCTTCATCCATTCCTGATAATATTATTTAACACATTCCATATTCCCTTCATATCATTTTTATTATCATTTAATATTTTATTATAATAATCTTTCTTACTTATCCTCATAATACTAGTCAGTGTATTTTTATATATTTTATACTTATTATTAGCTTCAATTGTTCAGTTTTTTTTATTCTCTATACAAGGTATTATTTTTTTTACAAGCATTTTGTAAGCCCTTTGTCATCCATGGTTTCTCATTAAATGTATTCTTTCTTTTTTAAAATTGTTTTAAAGGACATTGTTCATCATATAAATTTTTAAATATCATCAGGAATGTTTCATATGCTTTATCAGTATTAGTTTCCTCATACAATTTTTCCCAGTTATGTTTAAATAATTCACTGACAACAATGTCTTTCGTGCGGGTATACTGCTCCAGGTCTGCCACGCGGTACTCCAAGCTAGCAATCTTCTTATCCTTCTCCTCATTTTGTTTTTTAAGTTCTTTTATTTCACTCATTAAATCCATTATAATTTTTTGCTGCTTCGAGACAGTCGCAATTTCCTCCGACAGAAAATCAAACGATTTCTTTATGTCTTCGATTTCCTCGTTCTTTTTTGGTGGCATTTTTAGCGTTCACCCTCTAGTATGTAGCATGCAGCCACAGAGATGTCAGGTGTCCGCTGGCTTGTCGCGAATTTCAAAATCGTTAAATAAGTTAGTTGACATGTACTTGCAAGTTACTTATAGTTAGTACAGTAGAATATATTAAAATAAAGTGTAAACAGATTTTTCTTCTCAAATCTGGCCTTTTAGTTAAGAGTTATCCAGCCGAATGAGTCAGTACTTTCTTCAGTACTTTGACAGTGATATATAGCCAGTAACAAGTGTGAATGGGTCTTGATTAACAACTATATTTTTTTAGAACAGAAAACATTAATACACTAAAGATTAAACTATTTATAATCCACTGACATAATTAAATATACAACAGCAAAAACTTATTTCTTAAATCGATAACATGACATACTTCTTATACTTTCATTTCTAGTTCCCCAAATAAATCACAAAAGGCTTTGATAAATATACTGTTGCTGTTTATGAAAAGAAATACTGTAGCTGTTGCATATGTTTACTGGGCAACACAATGTCTAATTTTGCTCTATGTGATTGATAACAACAAAAGAATGACCAAATAAATATGTATTCCAATTTGACTTGTGTATTGCCCCAAGAAAGCTGACGTTGAGTGTATTTTCCCCTTTATCCATTGTAAAGGTAATTACACCTCCATATAAAGCAGTATACAACCACTACTACCAGGTTCCAACATTTCCATTTCATTTTAGTGAACTTTGAAAATGAGCTCTGAGAAAGGCATGATATTTTCATGCTTTCCCCTTAGGGAGAAGCAAATAAACCGCATTTTGATTAATAATAACAGCGTTAGCCTGAAATGTTCACCATCAAATTTAACTGAACTTGAGCAGTTCTGCAAAGAAGAGCGGGCAAATATTGCAAAGTCTAGATGTGCAATGTTAGTGTAACGGGGCAAACGAGACGTGAGATGTGCGGATCCATTTGCAAGGCTTTATTTAGACAGAGACATGGTCATAAAACAGGCATTGGTCAGACAGTGGCAAGCAGGTACATTACAGGCAAGACAAAAGAGTATCCAAAGGAAGGCGTGAGTCAGTCGACAGTGAACGTTATCCAGAGGGCTTGACAAGAGGGAAAATCCAATTACACGAGCAATAATCCAGTCGAGGTGCAAACACAGTCCGAAACAGAGAGGCAAAGGGTTGATCCAAGATAAACAAGCAATAATCAGGTAACACGGGAAAGCAGGCAAGAGAAGACTATGACTAGAAACTAAGGACTAGAAACTAGGGCAGGAAACTGGCTCCGTAATGTGCAACCACTAGGAGAGCGATATACGCAATACAATACTCGGCAGTGAGAGAGAGAGGAAGTCCATGGCTTATGTAGGGTGTGTGATTGGTTACAGCTGTGGGTGTAATCAGTGCAATGGATGATGGGAAATGTAGTCCAGGGTATAGTGTAACAGTCTGTGTAGTGTGAGAGTCCATGTGGTGAGCGTGTGACCTCTGGTGGTGAGTGAACGTCTCAGGTTACTTATGTAACCATGGTTCCCTGAGTAGGGAACGAGACACTGCGTCCTCTTGAATCGCGGGAAGCAGACGGCTGCTCCTCTTTCCTCGAAAAGAGAGACAAACGAGAGCGAAGCTATTTCCCTTGGAAAAAACGCTCGCAGTGCACGCCGATTGCCCCCTCGGAGGCATCGCGTGCGTGCTCTTCGCCCAAACAAATAACGCATAGATCGTGTGTGTCATCAGATGTTAAACAACGTCAACACGGATGCACACATCCTTAAACGCTTTGCTAGTGCTCGCCATAATGAGATGAATAGAGATCGCTCTTACCACAGAAATGCACGCTTCAAACAAAACAGTCAATGAAGACGAAGAAGAGAATGATGTGTGCTCCCGGCGCCTATTTATACTATAGTCGCACCGGTAGTGACGTCATGGCTGTCGCCGGCCAACGAGTTGGTGTTTTTTCAATGTATGCTTCAGACACGGGTCATGACGAGGCGTTCCCCATAGCGACCCCTAGAGGACGCAGTTCGAAGTTCCCATGAAAGGGAACGGAAGTTCATAGACCGGATTCGTGACAGTTAGTAGACAAATCCCAATAGACTAAGGGCTGTAATTAAAGCAAAAGTTGGTTCAACAAAATACTGACACAAGAGAGTGATGCTTTTTCCAACTCAGTGATTCTGTTTTATTTATTTATTTATTTATTTATTTATGTTTCTGACATGTTGGTGTTTTATCTTTCACTTGGATGTTATAAGTTGAACTCAGTAAATACAGCTGGATAAAACAAAAATTGTGTCCATCTTCATTTGTGGTTGCAAAGCAACATAATGTGACTATTTTAAAGAGGGGGGGAGGGATTCTTTTCAATGCCCACTGTACACTGTAGAATATACTGAATGTTAGCTTGCTTATTTTACTCAAGAGCATGATCTATTTAAATCCATGTGTCAAAATAAGCCATGTTTCTAACCACAGGTAAAGCAACAAACACAAGCTTATGATGTTGTTTGCAAATGTTCAGGAAACACAGAATTGTTGAACTATGTTGGTAACAATGGAATTTGTGACCACAGTTGACTATCCCAGAATACTCTCACAACAACATAGATAACAACCATCCAGAATGCCCTAGAATTCATATATAATACTACTAAATTGCATGGAACTACTGTAGCAACCACCCACAACACCTCACCTCAAGAATGTGCAGCCAGTAAAACTGCATTCATGTATGCAATCTTCACAAAAGATGTCATGTTCAGACAGTATAGCTTATGATTTAGAGCATAGCTGCATATCCTACAATGTTAAAACAGCTTGACATGGGCAAAAGACCTCATCTACAGCACCGCAATGTCATTTGTTTGACAGATCATTCCTTTACTCGACAGTGAAAACTAAATAATGTCACAGCAGGAGATAACCGCTCTGACAGGTGAGCCAGAGGCCAGCGGCGTGCTATTTTCATCTCAAGGGTGCCTCTTGATTCTTTTCTACACCCACTGTATGTTTCATTCCATTAAAATATATGTTTTTCAATCTATATATGAATGAAGAATTTTGCTGACTGAATTCAACTACATGTTTACAGGAGTAAACGGTATGTCAATTAGCTAAGCTTTTGTTGTGTAAATTCATTATAATAATCTGACATTAACTGTGACCTTGAATCTGTCACATTGGGTCAGGAAAATGAGTATGAGGAGGATATATATGCTGCTTTACTTTTTATTAAAGCAACAAGAAGATAATCCACTTGGAAACTATTAAAAAAACACAGGAGAAGCAAAACAAAGCAATGAACTGAACAAACTGAGGGCAAAACATACAGGAATAGCGAGGGTAAAATAAGAAAAAGGTGAGCAGAGTAATCTGTGAACATAGCAACTAATGAGAAGCGGGAATAAGGGGAACAAAGGAAACAGTAACTGTACACAGACACAAGGAGGAACAAACTAAAAGTCCATAAAAATGAAAACAGAACTGAACTGAAACAGAATTGATTAATTATAACATAATTACTTCACCATCTGCACATGACACCATTAACGATGGTCCTATATTGTTGAACCAACGGGGTTCAAAGAACTGAGGCGCCACCCTGTTACAATGTTTTGGGAAACAGTCATGACTAGTTAGATTTCACCAAAGGTGCATTGTACTATGGTAGTTAAGCATGGAGTTTCATCGTTGTACATGAAATGCACCCCTGGTGGTTGGTAGGTGGTTTTTAGGAATCTGGATTACTTATTTAACATATCTAAAATTTTAATAGTTTTACTAATCCCTTACTCTAAAAATTAGCAATATTAGCAGTAACTCTTGCTTTAGTGAACATCACTAATAAGCCTTTCAACTCAGTGATTATGTGAGGTACATTAAAAAGAAGGTTCGTCGTAGAACTTGTGTCTTAAATGCTAATGCTGAGAAAAGAAATGGAGGAAAACTTTTAATTTTATAAATCCGTTATGATAATATCAACTGCATTAACACTGGCTATTTATGCAAGCTTATTATAATAATTGTAATGCAGGAAGTAAAATGGTAATTTACTCTTAACTTAGAATTTTGATAAACTATTACAGAATCATCTTTGGCTCACAGGCTGTTCTTTGAAGAGAGTGTGATGCAGATTTAAAGAATTCATCTTGGCAATCTTCTTGGCACCCTGCATAATTAGGTCCGGCTTCTCTCTTATTCTTGAGATAACCTTAAAAAAAGGCTCTGTATTGGATGTGATCAATATTTTATATTCATGACTGAATGTTATTTGCATGTTCAGTCCTGAAAACTCAAATTGTGAATAGGCATTTCAAATTGTTTCAAGATCAAGAGAACAATAGTTTATTTCTGGCTCTATGCAAGATGCAAATATAATTATTTATTAATGAACCTGAAGAAAACAGGAGTTCCGTGTGTTCAATTTGTGTTATATCTTTCCAAACGTCTGCCCTTGACACTCCTGACTAGCTGGTCACCACAAATGTAGTCAATATATTCCATGCTTTATATTCGAGCTTTATATATATTACAAGACATTTAAAGTCATATTATAGGTTTGTTCATATAGGTAAGTCTTCAACTACAGTTAAATCTCATTGTGCTTCCACATATTCACACTTGATGTGTTGCGATTAGTTATGATGCACATGAAAACCAATGCCATTTGGTATCTTCGCACATGAATATTTGGGTCTCACTTTAGTTTGGTACGGTGACCCAGTAGTGCACAACACAACGAAATCACCACAACACAACGGAAAAAGCAACACCCAACCAGACATTTTGCTGCCGCCTGGAATTGAACTGCTGGTTTCGTCTGGCCAGAGAAGAACTGGCCCCCCGACTGAGCCTGGTTTCTCCCAAGGTTTTTTTCTCCATTCTGTCACCGATGGAGTTTTGGTTCCTTGCTGCTGTCGCCTCTGGCTTGCTTAGTTGGGGCCACTTAATTTCCAGCGATATCGTCGACTTGATTGCACAGATACTATTTAAACTGAACTGAATTCAATGATGAACTGACTTTAACTGAAAAATTAGTGTTTACTGTTGTCATTTTGCATTATTGACAAACTATTTTCCTAATTAATGCTGTACAGTTGCTTTGACACAATCTGTATTGTTAAAAGCGCTATAATTTTTTTTTTTAAAAGACGCCCACTGGGTAACAGCTGAAGTTGTGTAGCGAGTAAGGCACATAAAATGAATGCATGAATGAATTAATGAATTAATGAATGAAGCATTTATATAGCGCTTTATTGTGTATTGTTGTACACCCAAAGTGCTTTGCAATCATTTGAGGGGGTCTCTCCTCAACCACCACCAGTGTGCAGAATCCACCTCGATAATGCGACGCCAGCCACAGTAAACCGGCGTCTGTGCGCTCACCACACACCAGCTAAAGGTGGAGAGGAGAGGAAGATAGAGCCAATTCAGTGCATGGGGAAAAGTAACATTTTGACGAGATTGACCAGAGTTCAAGTCCACCTTTTGCCGGACTCACTCTTGTTTTTTTCCCATCACATATCAGATCAGAAAGGCATTTAATTTCAGTGTAGAAAATATTTGAAAAGTGGAAATAATGTGCATAACAAGTGTTTAATAATGAAGTATATTGGGGCATTTCCATTGTGTTGTGCAAATTTTGTTGTGTTGTGGCTTGTTTCCATTGTGTTGCAGCGATTTCGTTGTGTTGTGCACTACTGGGCCACCGTAGATTGGGGACAAATTCTCACAATTAACTATTAACCATGACTTTTCTCTCAATAATCTCCTAATTTTCTGCTTATTAATGGTTAGTAAGTTTGTGTATTTGTCACATGAATAGGTAGAGTTCCAAAAGTCTTTTAATAATAAATCCACACAGAAGAAACACAGGAGATTGCTGGAGTCAACTTAGCACAACACCTAATATAAAAAATAACCGGCAAGGAACAGAGGGAAACTGAGGGCTTAAATAAAAAGGGAATGTAATCAAATAGAACTGAAACAAGTTTGTGGCTATTAGTAATGTATCGGTTACGTATGTAACCCTCGTTCCCTGAAGGAGGGAACGGAGACGTCACGTTGCTGATGACCGACGAATTGAGATCTCGCCAGAGAGACCAATCCACTTCGAGTGTAATTAAACGAGCCAATGGACAAGGCATGTGGATTTCGCATCTGGCTGCCACACCCAGCAGTGTGGGTATAAGAGGCAGCAGGTGCAACACATTAATTCAGGCGCCCTCTGAGGCGGCTCAGGGCAAGGCGTACTGCCAGCAACTCGAGGCAATTGATATGCCAACACAGTTGGGGACCCATCCAAACCCCTGACACTGCGTGCCCGTTGTACGTGGCCCCCCAGCCGGTGGCCGAGGCATCCATGAATACCACAGCATGCCTGGAAACCTGTTTCAGGGGCACTCCTGCCCAAAGAAATGAGGGATCTGACCACGAGCTGAAGGTTCTGTGGCAGGTCGGTGTAATCTGAACCCGGTGAGTACCACGTCGCCACGCCCACCTTGGGACTCGGCCATGGAGCCAGTGCTGAAGCGGAACTAACGCCGCAGCTGCAGCCATATGCCCCAGGAGCCTCTGAAATAATTTCAGCGGGACCGCCGTCCTGCCTGATAAGGTCTTGAGGCAGTTCAGCACCGACTGAGCATGTTCCTGGGTGAGGCGTGCTGTCTGGCTGACCGAATCCAACTCCATGCCGAGAAAAGAGATCCTCTGCACTGGCACGAGTTTGTTCTTTTCCCAGTTGACCCGAAGACCCAACTGGTTGAAGTGTCTGAGCACCAGGTCCCTGTGTGCGCACAACTGATTGTGAGTGCGAGTATGAGCCAGTCGTCGCGATAGTTGAGGATGCGCAGCCCCCCCGTTCTCTCAAAGGAACAAGGACTGCCTCCACAACTTTGGTGAAGACGCTAGGCAACAGGCACAGCCCGAAGGGCAATACCTTGTACTGATATGCCCGACCCTCGAACGCGAACCACAGGAATGGCCTGTGTCGCGGGAGGATCGAGACATGAAAGTACGCGTCCTTCAGGTCGATCGCTGCAAACCAATCTTGGGGACAGATGCACTCGACAATGCGTTTCTGCGTTAACATCTTGAACGGCAGCTTATGAAGCGCACGGTTCAAAACTCGCAGATCCAAGATTGGTCGTAACCCACCGCTTTTCTTGGGTACAATGAATTAAGGGCTGTAAAACCCCGACCTCATATCGGCTGGAGGGACCAGCTTTATCGTGTCCTTCGCCAGCAGGACTGCGATTTCCGCACGCAAGACAGGGGCATCGACAGCCTTTACTGAAGTGAACCGGATGCCCCTGAACTTGGGGGGATGCCGGACGAACTGAATCGCGTAGCCGAGTTTGATGGTCCGCAGGAGCCACCGTGACGAACCATCGGTGTACCCACGGTGGGGCAGCGTGGTGGAACACAGGGACTCGACCCGAGGCGTGTGACGGCTGTGACGGCAGTCTGGTTGTGAAGTGTAACACACCTGATTCCTCCGTGTGCGGGAGAAAACACAGGGTACCGGCTTGAGGCTTGTGACAGCCCGGCGTGTAACGACACGAAGTGGGGACTCGAATGCTACAGCCTTACCTGGTTCCACGAATGGGCAGGAGGGGTGCTCTTGGGCAACCCACTGCTTGCCGCTGGCGAGAAAGGAGGGGGAAAGTGACCCTGTGATGCACAGTTCACAACTCTCCTCCTCTTGAGACCCAGAGACTGAGGAAATCACTCCACGATGCTGCCTGGTGGAAGGCTGCTACTGCTGCGTGGGAGCGGGGGAAGCTGCAGGGGGGTGCCCACCGCGACGAGCAGGCTGAGGGGCTGCAGCCGGGACGGAAGCATTAGGTTTCCTCCAGCGCAGGATGTGTTTGATTGCCTCCGTCTGCTTCTGTGCAGCCGAGAACTGCTGGGTGAAGCTCTTGACAGCGTCGCCGAAAAGGCCGGTCTGAGACACGGGAGCATTCAGGAACTGCACCTTATCGTGCTCCTTCATGACGGCCAGACACATGACGTGGACATCGCACGACCCAGGGACTGTGCGGTCACCTTCGTCGCTCGAAGCGCGAGGTCCGTCGCAGCTCGCAGTTCATGTAGGACTGCCCGGTCGTGACCACCCTCGTGCAGGTCTTTCAGGGCTTTGGCCTGATGGATCTGCAGTAACGCCATAGCATGGAGGGCAGAAGCCGCCTCCCCACAAGCTCTGTAAGCACTGCCAGTTAAGCCTGACGAATACTTACAGGCCCGTGAGGGGAGACACGGGTCACCCCGCAGAGTGGTAGCGGCTGTTGGACATAGTTGCATGGCCACAGACCGCTCCACCGAGGGAATACCCGTGTACCCCAAAGTGGCCCCACCATCGAGGGTGGTGAGGGTGGAGGAGCTACAAGATTTGTTTCGGGCAGTAAAAGGTGCATTCC
>NW_015540935.1:1108103-1114041 GCF_001515605.1 Sinocyclocheilus anshuiensis
CAGTTGTAACCCACCACTTTTCTTGGGCACAATGAAGTAAGGGCTGTAAAACCCCGACCTCATATTGGCTGGAGGGACCGGCTCTATCGCGTCCTTCTCCAGCAGGACTGCAATTTCCGCACTCGAAAGACAGGGGCATCGACAGCCTTTACTGAAGTGAACCGGATGCCCCTGAACTTGGGGGGATGCCGGACGAACTGAATCGCGTAGCCGAGTTTGATGGTCCGCAGGAGCCACCGTGACAGACTGCGGAGCTCTAACCAGGCCCCGAGAGACCGTGCCAGAGGAACCATCGGAGCCACCGATGTACCCACGGTGGGGCAGCGTGGTGGAACACAGGGACTCGACCCGAGGCGTGTGACGGCAGAGGGCGGAGTCTGGTTGTGAAGTGTAACACACCTGATTCCTCCGTGTGCGGGAGAAAACACAGGGTACCGGCTTGAGGCTTGTGACAGCCCGGCGTGTAACGACACGAAGTGGGGACTCGAATGCTACAGCCTTACCTGGTTCCACGAATGGGCAGGAGGGGTGCTCTTGGGCAACCCACTGCTTGCCGCTGGCGAGAAAGGAGGGGGAAAGTGACCCTGTGATGCACAGTTCACAACTCTCCTCCTCTTGAGACCCAGAGACTGAGGAAATCACTCCACGATGCTGCCTGGTGGAAGGCTGCTACTGCTGCGTGGGAGCGGGGGAAGCTGCAGGGGGGTGCCCACCGCGACGAGCAGGCTGAGGGGCTGCAGCCGGGACGGAAGCATTAGGTTTCCTCCAGCGCAGGATGTGTTTGATTGCCTCCGTCTGCTTCTGTGCAGCCGAGAACTGCTGGGTGAAGCTCTTGACAGCGTCGCCGAAAAGGCCGGTCTGAGACACGGGAGCATTCAGGAACTGCACCTTATCGTGCTCCTTCATGACGGCCAGACACATGACGTGGACATCGCACGACCCAGGGACTGTGCGGTCACCTTCGTCGCTCGAAGCGCGAGGTCCGTCGCAGCTCGCAGTTCATGTAGGACTGCCCGGTCGTGACACAAAAGATTCTCCACCCGGCCCTCCTCCAAGGGAGGGAGAGGTGCGGCCACCATCTCCCGACGAGCAGTCTCCTCCATCACCGGGTCGCCCGTCTCAGGGCCTCTTGCACTTGCACTTACCGCCGGGTCTGGTGGAGGCCTGGACGGGCTGGGCATCCTGCCTGTGACCGGCTCCATGAGTGGGAGTGGGGGCAGCCGCAGGCGACGAGCAGGCTGAGGGACTGCAGCCGGGACGGAAGCAGCAGGTTTCCTCCGGTGCAGGATATGTTTGATCGCCTCTGTCTGCTTCTGTGCCGCCGAGAACTGCTGGTCGAAGCTTTCGACAGCGTCGCCGAAAAAAGCCGGTCTGAGACACGGGAGCATTCAGGAACTGCACCTTATCATGCTCCTTCATGTCGGCCAGACACAGCCAAAGATGGTGCTCTTGGACCACTAATGTGGACATCGTACGACCCAGGGAGTGTGCGGTCACCTTCGTCGCTCAAAGCGCAAGGTCCGTCGCAGCACACAGTTCATGTAGGACTGCCCGGTCATGACCACCCTCGTGAAGGTCTTTCAGGGCTTTGGACTGATGGACCTGCAGTAACGCCATGGCATGGAGGGCAGAAGCCGCCTCCCCACAAGCTTTATAAGCACTGCCAGTTAAGCCTTACGAATACTTACAGGCCCGTGAGGGGAGACACAGGTCACCCCGCAGAGTGGTAGCGGCCATCGGACACAGTTGCATGGCCACCGACCGCTCCACCGAGGGAATGCCTGTGTACCCCAAAGCAGCTCCACAATCGAGGGTGGTGAGAGAGGAGGAGCTACAAGACTTGTTTCGGGCAGTAAAAGGTGCCTTCCATGATCTTGTGAGCTCCTCATGCACCTCCGGGAAGAATGGCACTGGAGAACCTGAGAACCAGCGCGACCTCCACCGAGAAACCACTCGTCCAGCCTCGAAGGATCGGGACGCGGTGGAGGATTCTACACTAGCCCAACATCCTCGGCGGCCCGGGAAAGCATAGCCATCATCTCTGGGTCTGGCTCGGACAACGCTGTCACACCCGAAGGGGACAACGCAGCCGGGTCGTCATCTCTGGAGAGAGAGCGAGAGCTCTCGAATGCAGCGATCGACATCTGGTCTCGAGGGGGCGAACCGAAGGAAACGGCCGGCTCCCTCCACCCTGTAGAGGGGCCAGTGAGTCCCTGCGGCCGCTCCACCGGCTGCGGAGTGCATTAAGGGTGACGAACTCCCTCTGGGGAAGCCATCGCCGTGATCCTCAAATCACCTCTGACTCCACCAGATACAACGCTGCCCCGATTGCTGGGATGAACACTGGATCTCGGCAGAGGCAGAGGGACCCCGCCACGTTTGACGTAGTCTACAAATAGAACATGCACGATCCACGAACGCTTGCTCAGCGTGCTCAACGCCCAGACACGTGAGACAGCGATCGTGACCGCCCCGAGGCGCCAGATCGCGACCTCACCCAGAAACGCACGGGTGATAAGCCATCTTATTAGAGAAATGCTCTTTTGTGCTGAAGCATGCAGGGGAGCTGGTCACCGCACACTCCTGGTGTGGCTGTCTGCACGAGGATGATCTTTTTTTTTCTCTCCGCCGTGAGACCATGACCACCGCTGCTGTGCCGTAACGCCCGCACTCGCTTGTCTCTCTGCAACACCAAAGTAGAGAACAGTAGTGATGCACTACCGCTCGGCTCCGAAGCAAAAGGATGAATTTTCGTTTAGTTACACTCAAAGTGGATTGATCTCTCTGGCGAGATCCCAATTCGTCGGTCATCACCGACGTGACGTCGAGAGTGACCGACTGAAAGGGAACTATAGAAACAAACTAGGAAACTCAGGAAGGCAAGCAGGAACCGAAAACTAAATCGAAACAGAACAAAACTGAAAATACATGTGACAGTACGGGATAGGATTAAGGGATCTAAAATATGCTCATGTAGAATAAAGCATTAATATGTGCTTTATAAGTACTAATAAACAGCCAACATGCTAATAATATGGATGCTGATAAGCAACTAGTTATTTGTGAGAGTTGGTCCTTAAACTAAAGTGTTATATGGGAATATATGCAAATTAAATTTGATAGCTAGTACTGGAGATGATTTCTTCTGGAGAAGACTTTGAATGAAGAGCATGAGTCATGTGGATTGCTTTTATTATACTGTCCATTTTAGAGTTTGAAAAGCATTTGTTTCTATACCTTAACAAAGATTAATAAATGTTTTGCTCATTGTTACTCAATGTTATTGCATTACCTAACAGTAAACTAATGGGACCTTATTGTAAAGCGTTACCAAAATTTTAAGGATTTGGAACTTTTTTGAGTGAGTTTGCATTTAATGCCCATTTTCTAATTCTGCCTCGATAGATTCGACAAATTGGGGTCCTAATAAATCAACTTAAATTAAAAGAGAAACTTAATGAAACTGGTCGACTAGATGCTTCTGGAAGTTGAATATTGATTATCTGCATTCTTTTCAGAGAATTACTTTCTTGTTCAGTCTTGTCTAAAACTCTTGACCAGGGGAGAAAGTATAACATCATAAATTACATTTATGGATTGTCGCAGAGAGTGACTACAGATACGGTTAGATTAGAGGTGACATGCCTTAGAGAGGCTTTTCTTGAACAAAGTCATAAAAGTGGCACTGGAGAATTGAGTCCTGGAGAAGGGTTGTGAACCTCTGGAGGGATGATGTCATCATTGTGAAAGCACTGAATGTATTGTTAGAGTTGAAGGTCAAAGTTCAGTGCAAACAGGACATGTGTTCTGGTAAGAGGAAGTCAAGTGGTGTCAACGCATGCTTGATTGCCCAGACTCACTGTGCATCAAATAGGCAATCTACATTTTTATGGAAGCAATGAGTCAATGACAAGTCTGTATAATTCAGTAATCTACCTGAAGAAAGCAAGGGAGGTCAACCCACAGGGGTCATTATTTAGTTATTGCCAGATGCCTTGCAACATAACTGACGCTGGAAGTTTCTGTAGCTCAGCTGGTTCAGCATTACCACCAACGAGACCCAGGGTCATGAGTTTGATTTGCAGGAGGGTGGGTTAGATTGGGGAATAGAGCCTTCCCCTGACCATGGTCATGATGTTTATGAATACAGATGCTGGTCATAGGGAATTCTAGATGGAACTACCATACTCGGTCTATTGTCTACTGGTTCTCATTGCTGCTCCAGCAAAATGTGGCCTGCAACTAGGATCAGTTTCCCTTCCAAAGTTTCATCTAATCTTGTCAAGAATTTTTGGTGTAAACAAATGCCTCCCATTCAAAAATATTGCTTTACCTCCGCATCCGCCCAACCCCCATGTTGAGAAACACTGGTGGATGTTAACTGAAAAAGCTGCACACTTTCACAATAGCCACATTATTATAAAAAAGGGGAGATAAACTTGAATACAAGTAATGAGGAATAATATGACACGTAAGTAAAAAAAAAAAAAAAAAGAAAGAAATGTAGTTACTTCCAGCTACTTGTTGTAAAAGTAACAACAAAGTAATTTGTTAAAAACCTACTCATGTAAATACTTTATGTTATTTTAGTACACCAACAATGCTGCTCAGAAGTGGCATAAATGCATTTACACAGTGATAACAGTTGCATAAAAGTTATGAGGTTAATGTCTGAAATGGAAAATTATTACAGTAGCTATACTGTATGAAATGCTGGGGAATAAAGATACATCATACTTTTAAATATGAAACTAAAACTGCCAGCTAGACAGCAACAAGTCACTGACTTAGTGAGTCATTGAATCATCCATTCAACCTATTAGTTCATGTTCATTCGGAAGTGACTTGAGGAGTGAGTCTTTTCTAAACCAATTAGTTCAAAAACACTGATTCGTCCATGAACGAAACACTGAGCATTGCTCTGAGAGGTGCGCAATTGTCTGTTTAGCTTTCGATTGCAAATATTTTATTTGGCTATGCAAAAATAGACAAAGTAATTGGCATTGTTATGTATAAACTGAATGTTAGTCAATAACTAATATTACAAATGAACAGTGACACAGCATCTGAATACAAAGTAACAGAGAAAGCAACATAGGGTCTTACTAAATGGGCCAATAATTTGATGGGGCATGGGAGGTCAGGGTAATTAGACTGTGTTTTCAGATAGTCACACTCCTATTTAAAGAGCCATATAACCACATTTGAAATGCAGGGAGGAAATACAGTCAGGTAATCATAGTGAAAAGAGCCATATTTCTCCAACAGTCAGTCAGCCTAGAGTCACTGTAATGGCATATGTGCTGAGTGATTCATCTTTGACTCTTGTGTGCTAATGACTTTCATTTAGCAGTATGCAAGTATGGAGTCTGCAATGAGCTCACAGCTCTCATTGGTGGGGGGATGTGACTGGCCAGACCTTTCTTTAATATAAACAACTACTTGAGTGCCGTTTACTGCACAATACCAGGTGGGGTTTTTAAAAAGCTTTTAAAGGAGGTTTAATTATAATTAAGTACAAGGATATGAATTTGGGAAACATGCCCAGGTTCTTATAAAGTGTTAATAATGTTTGCTTGTTGAAATGTGCTTATTAGACAGAGCAAGTGAAAACAGTTGGTTTGTGTGTGGACATTGCATATATTGCGTTTTCCTGGTTTCTTTTACCTCAGATTTCTCTATTTTATTCTTTGTCCTTGAAGCATATTTAAGGAAAATACTTGAGTAGTGAAGCAACTTGCTCGACAGTGCCGTGATGATGGTGCTCTCCATCAATGCTCTGCATGAAACAACACCAAACATATTTAAAAAGGAGATTAAATCCTCCACTCATTCTATATAGTATTCTTTGAGCAACTGACTCTCTCGTGTGTTGTCAATGGTGGCAGAGGTCTGGGTACACTGTCAAAAAAAAAAAAAAAAAAAAAAAAAAAAAATT
>NW_015540935.1:1114259-1116570 GCF_001515605.1 Sinocyclocheilus anshuiensis
TCGTTATATATATATATATATATATATATATATATATATAGGACAAGAACAGTTCATATATATGTTTTATTCAATGAAAAGTGAATCTTTTACAATCATAAAATAATAAAAAAAACATTCAGTAAACTTTTGAAGATGTGACAGGAACAGCAAGAGCAGCCAATGGGAATCTGTGGGAAGAAAACTGCTATCAGTAAGCTGTTCCAGTTCATAAATGACAATCTTTTAAATTCATGATTGAAAAGTTACATCAAAAACAACTTTACCTTGTGCCATCTGGTCTGTCAGACATTTAAGTTTCAAGCCGTCAAACGCCACAGCCATGTTGCTAGCGCACTGGATCAATAACGCTCCTATTGTAGTCATCCCAAAGTCACACTATTAGTTGTGTCAAAATAGCTGTGTGAGGCTAGTTGGGCTTGACATAGCCACAGAGATCATTTTTCCCATTCCTTTCAAACGTATTTCTTATATTTTCCCCACATTGACAGTTACAATCTGCCTTTTTTATTTCAATATAGGACACATTTACTATCTTTTTATAATATATTGGTGGGTGTGGCAATTTGTTCTTGCTCTGACCAGAAGAGAACACATTTAGCCAAAACCAGCTCAACCAACACTGGCTTGGATTGTAATACTGAAAAACATGGTCTTTAATTAATTATCGGTGAAGTATGAGAAAGAGACAATATTATATACATTTTTAATTTAATGTCTTCCTTCACTCTAAAAGATGCTGGGTAAAAAAACAACCATTTCTGGGTTAACTGGCAACCCAGCACTGAGTAAATATTGGACAGAACAGATGCTGGGTTATTTTGACCCAGCTTGTTGGGTTTTGTACATTAATCCATTTGCTGGGTTGAATTCAGTTCATATATATGTTTTATTCAATGAAAAGTGAATCTTTTACAATCATAAAATAATAAAAAAAACATTCAGTAAACTTTTGAAGATGTGACAGGAACAGCAAGAGCAGCCAATGGGAATCTGTGGGAAGAAAACTGCTATCAGTAAGCTGTTCCAGTTCATAAATGACAATCTTTTAAATTCATGATTGAAAAGTTACATCAAAAACAACTTTACCTTGTGCCATCTGGTCTGTCAGACATTTAAGTTTCAAGCCGTCAAACGCCACAGCCATGTTGCTAGCGCACTGGATCAATAACGCTCCTATTGTAGTCAGTGGAGCGCACAGAAACTTTACCAACAATGTAGCGTAGTGTTTCAGCCCTGGTCATGCATTAATTTGGCAGGAGGTGAAACTTCCATGGTGGTGCCAGTGCGTTGTGCGCTTTGAGTGGAGATCCAGTGAGTTTGTAGTAGGTTAGCGTTCCAAGCAGATGTTAGCTGTGACGTATATTAAAAAAAAATAAAAATAAATGTGAGGCTTCAGACGTTTTCCTATTTGTAGAGTAATAATTTGATAGGAATTCAATGTAATACAAACTTTAATTTCATTCAGGAAGTTTCCCCTCAGGAAGAACACATAATGACTGCTGACAAATGTATCCAGTTTTAACCCATTTGGCACAGTTTACCCAACATTGGGTTGCACTGACCCAGCGCTAGGTAAGTATGTGAGGGGGTTCATCTTTTGTATTGACAGTAAAAAATGACCCAGCAGTTACAGGAAAACTACGAAGCACCTGGGTTAAAAATAATAAAATAACCCAATAAAATGACCCAACAGGCTGAACCCAGCATTTGGGTTATAAAAAAAAAACAGCATTTTTACATTGTAGCATTGTTTCATCATCCTAAAGCCAAACATTTTTCAACCACCACACGTCATATCGTATTAAAGCAAAGGGGCATGTAGTTCTGTCACAGATGAGAGATAATCCTACTGATGGAGCCCTAAACCTCTGCCAGGCTTTATTGCCAGTTTCATGCAGACATACACCTCTTGAGTGGGCCACCATCTGGAGGCCACAGAGAGACAATCCAGAAAGCAATATGGAGAGAAAAAGACAGCACATAGCTGTAGAGCTGTAGAAAGAGTAATAAGGAGATATTGCATAAAACTTAGATGGCCCAAGATCTCTCACCTAAATTGTGGCAACCGTTGCCAAGATACTCATCAATGCTTCATCGCACCTTTCCTCTGAATGTTAATTTGCTTAAAAAAGTTTATTTTCTTTCCAGGTCTTTCCATTACACCAACAGACACACATAGTACACAGAAAGACAGATGGATCTGAGATGAGCAAGATTTCAAAACTGATTTGCCACACATCAGATAGATAGATAGATAGATAGATAGATAGATAGATAGATAGATAGATAGACGGACGGACGGAGGGAC
>NW_015540935.1:1117749-1120925 GCF_001515605.1 Sinocyclocheilus anshuiensis
GATAGACAGAGACAGACAGACAGACAGACAGACAGATAGATAGATAGAGTAGACATCGAAATTCTGTCTTGTAATGTAAACTTATCACTGCATCTAAACCAACAACATGTATATTAGATCCTGTACCCACTAAACTACTGAAAGAGTTGTTACCTGTAGCAGAAGAGCCTCTTCTCAACTCGTCGTTATCTCTAGGTCATGTCCCAAAACCCTTCAAGCTGGCAGTTATTAAGCCTCTCATTAAGAAACCACAATTAGATCCTAGTGAACTGGCAAATTAGACACCTATTTCAAATATTTCGTTTATGTCTAAAATTTTAGATAAAGTTGTGTCTGTTCAATTGTGCTCCTTCCTTGAAAAAAAAAATAAATAAAAAAAAAAAAATAAAAAATATATATATACAGTGGGTACGGAAAGTATTCAGACCCTACTTTCATGCTGAAATGGTTCTTTGTGTCAGAGTTTAGGGTTTTTTTATTCCCGCCCTTTTGTTTTTCAAATCTGTAACTAACAGAGCACCTCATTACTGATTTTCTGGAGTTCAGTGATCCAACTACACATACTGCCAACACACTCTCAACAGGTAAATGATTTCATTCTTAAAATTTAAATACAAATTTAACTTTAAAAATGTAACTGGCTTCCAAACAAACATGTTCTTATCTTTTTTTTTGTGTGTGTTTGTTTTTTTTGTTTTTGGACACATATAAGTGTGTGCAGCTCTGCTAAGCTGTGGAAACTTCTCCCCTCTTCTCCACTAAGTAAAAGAGAAAATAAATGTAGAATTAATATTGTTAGATTTTTTAAATTATTACTTGGGTTTATGTATAAACATACTGTTATGGGGCGAACGAGACGAGACTTGCGGATCCATTTGCAAAGCTTTAATAGGAGACAGAGACGTGGTCATAAAACAGGCATGGGTCAGACAATGGCAAACAGGTATGTTGAGGGCAAGACAGAAGAGTAATCCAAAACGGGCGTGGTCGATAAGCGGCTAACAATATCCAGAGGGCTAGACATGATGGGTTATCCAATAACACGAACTAGAGTCCAGGTGAGGTGCAAACACAGTCCGAAACAGCAGGCAAAGGGTTAACTCAAGATAAACAGGCAAAAATCAGGTACCAGGAAATCAGAAAACACGGCGAGACTAAGACTAGAACTAGAAACTAGAAACTAACACAGAGAAAAGGCTCCGTAAAGTAGCTATCACATGATGAGCGATAAGCGCTAAACAATACTCGGCAGTGAATGGTTGTTTGAGTGAGTGTTATATAGTGAATGTGTGATTGGTTACAGCTGTGTGCAATCAGTGCTGTGTGCAATCAGTGCAATGGATGATGGGATATGTAGTCCGGGATGACATGCAACAGTTTGTGTAGTGCGAGAGTCAATGTAATGGAAGGGTGACCTCTGGTGGTGATTGAACAGAAGTCCATGGACAGGATTCGTGACACATACCCAGTCACAAAAAAATATTAAAACTATCCCATGACTTTATATCACTTTTTTTCTTTTAAGATTGTGAAGGTCTCACATACTGTACATTTTTGCTTTTAGCCTTCATAAACATAATTGTTTTTACACAAACACATGGACACACTGTAACTCTAAACTCAATTGTGTATTTCAGATGTATCACATCCCACAACCTCATCATCTGCAGAGAAAAATCGCTACTTAATCACACCAAAATGATGGACTCAAAGGCGTCATATTGATTGGATTGTGATTGTTTCACTGAAACTTGGTCTTCATCATATCTATTTTTGTTCTTATTTTGTGTTTTACTTCTTTATGTATTTATTCACGTTCAATGTCAGTTGTCATTCATTAATGTTCAGCTAATAACTGTTGTTAAGAGCACTGACAATTTTGCATGTCAATAAAAACATAATTCACACAACATGTATTGTTATTTTAATGTAAATCCCCCCTCCCCCTGAATTACTGATTTTTTTGGACCTCAGCCATCCAACTACACAGACTGTCAACACACTCTCAACAGGTTAATCATTTATTTCTTAAAATGTCTATAAATTATACATTTCAAATGCTAACTGGTTTCCTATGTCTTTTCTCTTTTTAGTTTAAGAGAACATGTAAGTGTGACCAGCACTGCTCAGTTAAGGATACTCTCCTCTTCTTCACTAAGTAAGTAACACAGATATTGAAGTTTTGGTCCATTTTGTTAGATATTTTTTATTACTAGGGTTTATGCATAAACATACCCAGCTATCTCTTGACTTTATATTACTTTTTCCTTTTAAGATTGTGAAGTGCTCACATACTACTTTTGGCCTTCATAAACAATTGTTTTCACATAAACAAATGAAAGGAGACACAGTGTATATCTAAACTCAATTGTGCATTTCAGATGTTGTCACATCCTACAATCTCATCATCTGCAGAGAGAAACTGCCATGCAATCATACAGATCATGATTAACTTAGAGGCATCATAGAGGATTGTGAAGATATTTAACTGGAGCTTGCTCTTCAATACACTATTTTATGTTCTATTTTGTTTTATTTCTTTAAGCATTTATTTATGTTCAATGTCCATTGCCATTCATTAATGTATTTTGCTAATAACTGTTGTTAGAACACTGTCATTTTTGCTACAATTTCACTTCACGTCTTTAAAAAAAATAAAAGTACCTAATTGACAATTGTTGTTGTTGCTTTTATGTAAAACCTTAATAGACACTTCAAGATATTATAAAAACAATATTAATAAATAATATATACAAATAATACTAATATTAATGATATTAACATACTAATATTCATGAAAAACTATCATTAAAAAGGTTATTTATAAGACCAATAAGGTCCTATATAGCATTTTAAAAGCATGGTTCTATATGGAACCCTATAAAAAAGGTTATATTTAGCACTAAAAAGGGTTCTACTATTGTTACAAGCCGAATAACCCTTTTATGTTACTGTTTAGAACCATTTTTCTTAAGAGTATATATATATATATATATATATATATATATATAGTATCTCACAGAAGTGAGTATACCCCTCACATTTATGTAAATATATTATTATATCTTTTCATGTGACAACACTGAAGAAATGTCACTTTTGCTACAATGTAAAGTAGTGAGTGTACAGCTTGTATAACAGTGTAAATTTGCTGTCCCCTCAAAATAACTCAACAC
>NW_015540935.1:1121128-1121905 GCF_001515605.1 Sinocyclocheilus anshuiensis
ATATGTATATATATATATATATATATATATATATATATATATGAGGAATTTCAGTCAGGTTTCATGCCCCATCATAGCACAGAAGCTGTACTTGTTAAAAAAAACATTAGAAGGATGCATCTCATAACTAGTTTTACTTGATTTTAGTGTTGCGTTTGACACCATAGATCATGACATACTCATAGATCAATTACAAAAATAAGGGGTTTTCAGGGACAGGCTTTAAGATGGTGACCCTAATAAACTACTCCTAAATGTAATGTAGAATCTTTCATTTTCTGTGAAGCTGCTTTGCAACAATGTGTATCATGAAAAGCGCTATACAAATAAACGTGAATAGATAGAGAGAGAATTTTTTGGAATTTTCACAACAACTTTATTAAATCATACAAACAATTTCACAATATAATTTTAAAAACTCATCACATTACACATTTCCAAGGTGTTTCCACATGACTTAACATGTTTCCATTTTTTCACACCTAAAACTTACTCCAATACCAAATTAAAAAACAACATTCCATCCACTACTGTACAAATTACTTCATTATACCCCCACCTATGCAAAAAACTTTCATAGTCATTAATCAACTTATAAAAGTTAAAATCAATCAAGATTCGACCTTTCACCAATCTTTTAAAAACCAATTCTACTTTTTGTGCTTCTCTACCTTCTATTTTTCTTTGCCTCGTAATGTAGATAGCTCTCTTAGCTTGTCCAATTAAAAAATTCTGTGAGCTGCTCTATAACATGGGCCAAAAATAAAACTCTGAAAA
>NW_015540935.1:1130752-1133578 GCF_001515605.1 Sinocyclocheilus anshuiensis
ATATGTATATATATATATATATATATATATATATATATATATGAGGAATTTCAGTCAGGTTTCATGCCCCATCATAGCACAGAAGCTGTACTTGTTAAAAAAAACATTAGAAGGATGCATCTCATAACTAGTTTTACTTGATTTTAGTGTTGCGTTTGACACCATAGATCATGACATACTCATAGATCAATTACAAAAATAAGGGGTTTTCAGGGACAGGCTTTAAGATGGTGACCCTAATAAACTACTCCTAAATGTAATGTAGAATCTTTCATTTTCTGTGAAGCTGCTTTGCAACAATGTGTATCATGAAAAGCGCTATACAAATAAACGTGAATAGATAGAGAGAGAATTTTTTGGAATTTTCACAACAACTTTATTAAATCATACAAACAATTTCACAATATAATTTTAAAAACTCATCACATTACACATTTTCAAGGTGCTTCCACATGACTTAACATGTTTCCATTTTTTTCACACCTAAAACTTACTCCAATACCAAATTAAAAAACAACATTCCATCCACTACTGTACAAATTATTTCATTATACCCCCACCTATACAAAAAACTTTCATAATCATTAATCAACTTATAAAAGTTAAAATCAATCAAGATTCGACCTTTCACCAATCTTTTAAAAAACAATTCTACTTTTTGTGCTTCTCTACCTTCTATTTTTCTTTGCCTCGTAATGTAGATAGCTCTCTTAGCTTGTCCAATTAAAAAATTCTGTGAGCTGCTCTATAACATGGGACAAAAGTACAACTCTGAAAAGAAAAATTTTCACCAAAATTAGAAAACATTAAGGTAAGTACATTAATTTTCCAATCTTGAATACTAAAAATAGTAAAAATTGTTTCCCTTTTTTTACAGAATGGGCACTTGTCCGACACATTAGGATTAATAACATTCACAAACGCATTAACAGCAACTGTGCCATGCAGTATCTTCCACTGAAGATCACCTGTACACTTTTCTAAAGGTGGTTTGTAAAGAATTCTCCATACAGGTTTTACATCATCTTTCAACCCCAACTTTTCTCTCCATACTGTATCCTTTCTGAATTAACACCTTGCCATTATAATAATCCTTCAACGGTGTTTTTTCTTCCACTGTCAACCTTTGCATTATGCATTAAAAAATTTTTCAAACTTGACATACAGACTGAACTCCCAAAAAGGATGCAACAGCCTGAGCATTGCTTAGCTCAGGACCACCAATGTCCATTAAATTATGCAACCTTAGAGCCTTTGATGAACATAAAATTTGAGATAATCCTGGTGTGACTTCACAAGCCACATCCAACCTCGCTCCATAAACAAGAGGTTCCTTAAGCAACCAGTACAGAGATGTTGTGTCCTGCCTCCGTTTCTTAAATAGTTGCTAGATGTTAAAGAGTCCTTTGTAGAATTGAATCGACGCATTAATCTGTAGTTTGCTGGAGTCCATTAAAAAGAGTTTAGAGTTCAAATTCAAACCGCTGACCCGAATAAAAATGATGTCAGCTACTTTCCTCCAGACCAAAACCTCTAGTCCTGTTAAGTATCTCTGTATAAACAACAGTCGAAAAACTGCTCTTCTGCTGGCCAGATGTATAAGTCCTTGTCCTCCCTTCTCTCTAGGAAGAAAAAGTATGCTCTGGGCAATCCAGTGATATCCATTCCAGAAAAAATCTACAATAATAGCTTGCAGTTTTGCCAAAAGTCCACTAGGAGGATCAACACAAATCAAACGGTGCCATAACATTGATGCAACCAAATTATTAATCACGATGATTCTCCCTCTAAATGACATCTTAGGCAAAAGCCACTTCCATTTTTCTAATTTTCCTTTTACCTTTTCTAAAACACCTTCCCAATTTCTTTGCAGCATAGAGTTATTCCCAAGATAGACTCCCAAATACTTTATTCCATCACTCTTCCATGACAAACCTCCCGGTAACTTGGGAAGACCTCCCACCCATTTACCACACATCAACGCTTCACTTTTTGACCAATTTACTTTGGCCGAAGAAATAAGGCCAAAAAGATCAATACTATTCTTTAACACCATTATATCATTTTGGTCTTTAACTAAAACAATAATATCATCGGCATAAGACGATAACTTTATTCTTTCATTTGAATATGGTATAGACCAACCTTCAATGCTTTCTCTAATTTTCACAAGCAGAGGTTCAATAGCCAAAGCATATAGCATTCCTGATAGAGCACATCCTTGTCTGATCCCTCTTTGAATTTTAAAAGATGCACACAAAACACCATTACATTTCAGCACACTCTCAATGTCCTGATACAAGACCCTGATCATGGCTATAAAACCTGAGCTGAACCCAAACTCCTCCAGCGTATGCCAAAGGTATCTGTGTTCCACCCGGTCAAATGCCTTTTCCTGATCTATAGAAATAAGACCAGTATTTAAGTCCAATAACCTAGAGACGTCTAAAATATCCCGAATTAAAAATACATGATCAAAGATTGACCTATTAGGTACACAGTAAGTCTGATCATGATGAATGACCAAACCAACCACCTCCCTCAGTCTTATGGCCAAAACCTTAGATAAAATCTTTAAATCAGTACACAGAAGTGAAACAGGTCGCCAGTTCTTTATATCCTTCAAATCCCCCTTCTTAGGGAGAAGAGTTATGACTGCTCTTCTGCAACTCAATGGTAGCAAGCCCTCAACCAGACTTTCATTGAGTACTGCAAGCAAGTCATCCCCTATTACAGGCCAAAAAGCCCTGTAAAATTCAATGGGGAGACCATCCATTCCGGGTGCCCTGCCACATTTCATGCTCTGCAGTGCAATCTGCAATTCTC
>NW_015540935.1:1133761-1135465 GCF_001515605.1 Sinocyclocheilus anshuiensis
ATATGTATATATATATATATATATATATATATATATATATATGAGGAATTTCAGTCAGGTTTCATGCCCCATCATAGCACAGAAGCTGTACTTGTTAAAAAAAACATTAGAAGGATGCATCTCATAACTAGTTTTACTTGATTTTAGTGTTGCGTTTGACACCATAGATCATGACATACTCATAGATCAATTACAAAAATAAGGGGTTTTCAGGGACAGGCTTTAAGATGGTGACCCTAATAAACTACTCCTAAATGTAATGTAGAATCTTTCATTTTCTGTGAAGCTGCTTTGCAACAATGTGTATCATGAAAAGCGCTATACAAATAAACGTGAATAGATAGAGAGAGAATTTTTTGGAATTTTCACAACAACTTTATTAAATCATACAAACAATTTCACAATATAATTTTAAAAACTCATCACATTACACATTTTCAAGGTGCTTCCACATGACTTAACATGTTTCCATTTTTTTCACACCTAAAACTTACTCCAATACCAAATTAAAAAACAACATTCCATCCACTACTGTACAAATTACTTCATTATACCCCCACCTATGCAAAAAACTTTCATAGTCATTAATCAACTTATAAAAGTTAAAATCAATCAAGATTCGACCTTTCACCAATCTTTTAAAAACCAATTCTACTTTTTGTGCTTCTCTACCTTCTATTTTTCTTTGCCTCGTAATGTAGATAGCTCTCTTAGCTTGTCCAATTAAAAAATTCTGTGAGCTGCTCTATAACATGGGACAAAAGTACAACTCTGAAAAGAAAAATTTTCACCAAAATTAGAAAACATTAAGGTAAGTACATTAAACAAAATTTCCAATCTTGAACACTCTAAAAAACAGTGAAAAATTGTTTCCCTTTTTTTACAGAATGGGCACTTGTCCGACACATTAGGATTAATAACATTCACAAACGCATTAACAGCAACTGTGCCATGCAGTATCTTCCACTGAAGATCACCTGTACACTTTTCTAAAGGTGGTTTGTAAAGAATTCTCCATACAGGTTTTACATCATCTTTCAACCCCAACTTTTCTCTCCATACTGTATCCTTTCGTTCCCTAAGAAAAGTTTTATTCAAAACCTTAACACAGCATTTATACAACGCATCTAGAAAGTTCAGATCCTCCAGACCTTCCAAGTCCAAAAAAAAATCCACTTAAGCCCTTTAAATCAGGAGTGATTACAATTTTTGGAAATGGATCTGAATTAACAGGAACCACCTTGCCATTATAATAATCCTTCAACGGTGTTTTTTCTTCCACTGTCAACCTTTGCATTAACAAATCTAAAATTTTTCAAACTTGACATACAGACTGAACTCCCAAAAAGGATGCAACAGCCTGAGCATTGCTTAGCTCAGGACCACCAATGTCCATTAAATTATGCAACCTTAGAGCCTTTGATGAACATAAAATTTGAGATAATCCTGGTGTGACTTCACAAGCCACATCCAACCTCGCTCCATAAACAAGAGGTTCCTTAAGCAACCAGTACAGAGATGTTGTGTCCTGCCTCCGTTTCTTAAATAGTTGCTAGATGTTAAAGAGTCCTTTGTAGAATTGAATCGACGCAGACTTTCATTGAGTACTGCAAGCAAGTCATCCCCTATTACAGGCCAAAAAGCCCTGTAAAATTCAATGGGGAGACCATCCATTCCGGGTGCCCTGCCACATTTCATGCTCTG
>NW_015540935.1:1135490-1153356 GCF_001515605.1 Sinocyclocheilus anshuiensis
CGTTTTCTAAACACAGACTGTTTCCAGAAAAAAGTAAATGTTTAAATAAAAAACTTATCCTGCAAGAAAGAAACATTAAAATGCCAATAAGCACTTTTAGATTTTATATTTGCTATATAAACATTACAATCAACTAGACAGTGGTCTGAAAAACCTACAGGTAAAATTGCACATTTCTTTACAACATTAAAATGATGCTTAAAACAATAAAACCTATCCAGTCTAGCCAGAGTAATATGGTTCTCTCTTGCTTGTGCCCATGTGTATTGTCTTTCGTTTTTATGCAAGATTCTCCAAATATTATAAAGATCATATTCAGCAATGAGTTTCAATATTTCATGCTGCGATGCTATATGGGGCTCCTTATGATTTCTATCTAATTTATCATTCGCTGTGCAGTTAAAAATCCCCTCCCATAAACATATACTCATCTTGTTTAAAAATAGAGACAGTATTATTCAATTTCTTTATAAAACCAATTCTCTCAGGACCAAGAACGGGTGCATAAATATTCACAAAAACCAAAATGAACTTCTCAAATTTTGCTCTAACTTTCAATAGTTGTCCTTCAACAACATGTTCAACCTCATACGATAAAGGCTTAAAAATGTTTCTGAAAAAGGACCGCTACACCACCACTAGATGAACTTTTATGACTTAAAATTATTTCCCCATCCCATTCCATTTTCCAGTCACTCTCATTTCGAGCATCACTGTGTGTTTCTTGAACAAACATCACATCATATTTCTTTTGTCTTATTAGTTCATAAAGCATTGTTCTTTTTCCACTCTCTCGCACACCATTTATATTAAGTGTGCCCAGTCTTATCGAACTCATAAAGGAGTGAATAAAGATTAGATAGGGGCATACCAGCCACAAATACCCCACAATAAAGATTTTAAAAAATCATTCAATTTCAAATTCATCATTCAATATGTTCAATTTCAACTTCTGTACAATTTTCTTTAGTCTGAAGATTTCTTGATCAGAGAAGCTATTTGTATCCTTCTCTCTCATCAACATTCTGGCTGAGCTGATAAACAGCTCACGATCAGGGAAATAGTCTTCCACTTTCACCCCTTTCATTCCTTTAGTTGTTTGTAGGAATTTTCTGATTTTCTCAAGTGTATAAGCACTTCTAACAGATCTTTTTTGTGACACTGAATTCACAGACCCTGAAGACTCACTTTCACTTTCTTGGGCAGACTCATCAGCCTTACTTATATCTGATTCCATCTGATTTGCAGGACTTTCATCACCTTTCCCTACCATTTCATCTCCAGTTACTTTCCTTGCTCTCTTCCTGTGACCTCTTTTCTTCATTTTTCATTTTATTGCAGGGCTTTTAAAAACACTTTCATCCTCTACCATATCAGTACCTCCCTCACCTTCTGCTCCAAACAAATTAGCACCAATACTTGTTTTTTCAACTTCATTCACCACATTTTCCAAATCTCCTTTACTAGATTCTCCATTACCATTTCCATCTCTTTCTCTTGTATCAACACTTGATCTTTCACCAGTTTTCAACTGTCTCTGTTCATCATTTCTATCTTCACTTGCCTGCTCTTCATTTCTATTCTCATTCTGAAGCAACACCAAATCTTGCTTCTCAGGACATGCACAAACTATATGTCCTTCCTGTCCGCAACCGAAACATTTAATGTTTTCTGAAGATGCATAAATCACATAGTCATAGTTTTCTACCCTAAATGTCATGACTAGATTTAACTCCTCATTTTCATTTTTCAAAATCATGTGAGTCTGTCTTCTAAATTATACCACGTTTCAACTGAGGTGATCTGCAACCTAGCGAAATCTTTCTGATTTTAGACACAATCTTACCATGTCTCATTAGTTCTCTTTCAATAATATCATCTCTGATAAATGGTGGTACATTTGAAAGCGTAATCCTTTTTGCCGGCTGAACCAAAGGCATTACAGGAGTAAACACATTATTAACGACAATCCCATTCTCTACAATGCCATTAACTTTTTCCACATTATCCAAAAAAATTACTATAGCGCTATTCATTCTAGCTGCAGACAGAATACTAACGTATCCAACTATTTCTGTAACCGCAATCGTGCATTCTTCAACAGAGCAGCGCTCCGCGGGGATGATTTTAATGCCATGCCTCCGCGTTAAGTTATCCAAACTCTGAGACGCTGCGGCTGCCATGCCGACCAGCTCTCGCTGATCGACAGTGCTTTCAGTCAGCACGTCAAAATGTTTAGCAAGCCGCTCACCAAACAGAAAAACCGAATCAAACAAACAGCAAAAGATAGAAAAAAGATAGAAAAACTCACTCGTGCAGTAGCTCACTTCCACTCACACACGCTAACTCCGCCCACTCACTCCCAACATCTGCTCAGAGAGAGAGAGATAGACAGACAGACAGACAGACAGACAGACAGATAGATAGATAGATAGATAGATAGGCAAGCACAGACAGATTTTTGTATGCATGCATTTAAACATGAAATACTCTGTAAATGGCCAACATTGACTAAGTGCCTTATTGTGGGATTATTTATCTTGTCTTAGTTTGTAGTCATTGGCACTCACATATAATGCTCTCCAGAATGCATTTATTAATTTATTCTGAGAAATCTCAAGACCAAAGTTCACTGCAGAGACCATTGCTTTGTGGGTAAAAACAAACTGAAGTGCATTATAATTAAAAATAAGCCTGCAACATTAGAGACAACCTTGATTTGGGACAGAGACTGCAGACACTATGCAGTCAATACATATACATACAGGGACAGGCTTTAAAGGGGTGGTTCACTGTTTTTTTTCTAGGCTTGATTGTGTTTATGGGGTGCAGTCTAACGTGTTAATGCTTTGTTTAAAAAAAACAAAAAAAACATTATTTTTCACATAATTTACCTTTATTCCACACCGCTCTGTCCCTTCTCTGAGAAACACGCTGATCATTTCCAGCTTTTATGAAGCCCCGCCCTCAGAAATAGGCGATGGAATCTGATTGGTTAGCTAGACCCTTGTGTTGTGATTTGCTAAACCACCTCTAGTGCGCGTCTAAACATCCCGCCCCTCACCTCAGCGGCATGTGCTCCGGTTGTATTGTAAACAACGGCTTCGTTAATATCGCTTATCAGGTTGAGTCTGATTGAGAAGCAGAGGATATTATTGAAGAGGATTGTGCAGAACCTGTGCAAGCACAGCTTTTAATGGTAGGCCTATGTTTGTTGTTGTCTCATACTTTTAGATACGCTGTTATTTGTAAATGCTACTGCTTATGTTAGCTTTTAATATACATTTTATTCTGATTAAAGCTTTAATACAGTACGGCAACTGCACGCGCATCCATGTTTAACGCTTCTCATAGCTATGTGAAAATAAGTGTATAATTGGAACAGTTCATTGTTGGAGCTGCGCTGAATGAGAGAGAGAGAGAGATGCAGAGCGTGTGCAGAGCAGGGGGACGCGAGGAAGTAACTTTTTGTAGTCCTTACCAGCCGTTTTTGTAGGCATTAAAGGGATAGTTCACCCAAAAATTAAAATTAGATGTTTATCTGCTTACCCCCAGGGCATCCAAGATGTAGGTGACTTTGTGCAAGAAACTGAACAGTATTTATATCGTTTTTTACCTCTGATTTACGCAGTGTCGTGAATCAAAACTGTCTATGGACTGTTCGAACTGTCCTGAGCATGTCCTCCTGAGCGCGTTCTCAACAGCAGGCGCGTGAGGCTTCTTCTTCTTGCTTTATGGCGGATCGCAGACTTATAAGTGCATTACCACCACCTATCTCTCAAATGGACCATTGACACTCTATCTACAATAAAGTCACCTATATCTTGGATGCCCTGGGGGTAAGCAGATAAACATCAAATTTTCATTTTTGGGTGAACTATCCCTTTAAACTGCCAGAATTTTAAAAGATGATATCTCCGTTTGCATTTAACTTTCAGCTTCATAACTTTGCAGATATTGTTTATGCTCAAACAGCAACATTACACACTAACGTTAAAAAAGTGAAATCGCAATCAACCACCCCTTTAAGATGGTTTAGATCCTATCTGTCTGACCGTTACCACTTTGTTTATTTAAACGGGGAATCATCTCAATTAACGCCAATAAAGCATGGGATGCCACAAGGATCAGTCTTAGGCCCTCTGCTAATTTCAATATACATGTTGCCCCTTGGTAATATTATTAGAAAATATGAGATTATTTTTCATTGTTATGCTGATGATACTCAACTATATATTATTTCAACAAGACCAGATGAAACTTCTAAATTATCTAAGATGATAGAGTGTGTTGTAACAAAACATTTATATTTCGTCAGTAATTATCATAAGGGAATGCATAGCACACTTCAAGGGCAATTGTTGGAATGGGTTGCAACTACATAGAAATTAATTAATTCAAAAACAGAAAAAAACATACATCATAATTTTGTTTCATCAGTACACGTGTATTGACCCAATTTCCACATTATTCAAACATTGTGCTTTCCAAGCACAAGCTTTGCTCTACATTGTTCATACACCAGCATGTTTGAATCCAAAACAATCACATCAGCAACACCATTAACATAAAACTAAACACCTTCACAGTTCACCGAGTCCACAAAAGGATTCATAATCCGTTTAAAACACATGAACCACTTCACTTTGAAGACATTTCAACTCAGTTCATCATAAGCAGAACGCAGTGGTTCACTCAGTTAAAACTCCCGCCGCTTACCACACTGGCATTTTCAAACAGTGCAGTTAACTCAGCGCAAACCATGTTTTTACGATTTAGTGTTCTCCCTTATATGTCCGAGTCCGTACATCTGCAACACCACCTCAACACTTTCCCCCCACAATAACCATAATTTGTAATTCTTATTCCCATACTTAAATATGCAGAAAGAGTATAAATTAACATACATGTTATACAAAATTCATGAAATACATAAAAAAAAATCTTCATCATTATCATGTGTTCAACAATAACATGTATGAATCAGACTGAACTCAGTTAATGGGATCCATTATATCCCCTCCCCCAAGGCTGTGACTTATCGGGCCCAAAAAAGGGTTTAAAATTAACCACATTAACCGTATCTGATTTCCCATCACTTAATACCCCACATATTCTATATGTTATGGGACTCCATCTTTTCTCTACCTTAGCTGGCCCTAACCATCATGGCGCAGGTTTTGCCAATCATTTAATTTCAGCTTTAGACAAGGGATGAGCCTTAACCCAGACTAGCTCACATATTTCAAAGTGTACATCTCTGCTTTGTGCATCATAATATCTAAACCAACATGTCTACAAACTTCTTCCTGTATTTTTGTTGCTTTTGTAATGTGTTATAAGCAGGCGAAGCAGGTGTGGGATTCAGTTCGAGTGGCCCTTTGATATTACGTCCCAAAGCTAACAATGTAGGAGCTACTCCAGCCGTCTCATGAACAGCCATGTTTAATACCAGAGGAAATTCAGGCAACCATCTGTCCCAATCCTGATGATGCTTAACTACATATGAAGCTATCATTTTCTTCAAAACTTTGTTTGCCCTTTCAGTTAAATTGGTTTGTGGGTGGTAGGCCATTGCTAATTTATGATCCACCCCCCAAGATTCACATAACTTGTTCAGGACTTGACTGGTAAATTGGGGTCCACAGACTGAAACCAAAAAAGCTGGGACACCCCACCGGATAGAGATTTCATTCTTTAAGATCTGATAGACAGATAATACAGGGTTTTCGAGAAAAATGGAGATTCCCTCAAGTGGCCGGTGCGATAGATGGAACCCATATCAAGATCAGAGCTCTACCTGACAACTCCTCTTGTTATTACAACCAGAAGGGAGACCATTCCATCATTCTGCAAGGTGTGGTGGACCACAGAATGAGATTTTGGGACATTAATGTTGGGCGACCAGGCAGAATACACGATGCCCGTGTTTTCTCCCTCTCATCATTTTATAAGCGTGGAAGTGCTGGCACCCTTTTACCTCATTGGACTGAAACGTTTGAGGGGGTCGAAGTGCCTCTTTTTCTTTTGGGTGATTCGGCTTAACCTCTACTAACTTGGCTCATGAAAGCTTACCCAGAAGGAGGAGCAGTAACACTACAGCAGCTCAACTTCAACCACAGATTAAGCTAAGCCCGCATGACAGTTGAGCATGCTTTTGGGTGCCTCAAAGCACGCTGGCATTGCCTTCTTAAAAAAAAGATGCCCACATAACTTTTGTAAGCCGCATTGTTTCTGCTTGCTGTGTGCTGCATAATTTCTGTGAGGTGCAGAAGGAGGAATTTCTGGAGGGAGAAAGGGTTGCAGAGGAAGATGGACCTGTACATGATGAGCAGGGGCACACACAGCAGCAACACATCATTAGAAATGCACTGTGTAGCTACTTTGCTACAATATGAATGACCAAAGCCCACAAATACTCTGTGTTCAGTATTCAAGTATGTTAAAAAAATAGTTAATTATCTCCCTTGAATTCATCTTCAGTTATTCGTATGTGCTACTATAGCACCATGCACTGAATTTGTTTATCTTGTTTAAAATAGATGAAATGTAAACAGTTTCGCTTTAAAATACTGTTTTATTTTGTAACAAATGTAAAGTTGACATATCTGAACAAACATTTTTCTCAATTTAGAAAATGAAATGCCTTTTTTTCAACAGTGCTGTGTGTCTGGTAGATTGTTTGAAATTACAATACAAATAAAGCTTTAAATAGTTTAGCAAATTAAAAATAGTAAAGTGTGTAGTTAAAAAATGCAACCCTCCCTTTACTACTAGCAAAAATATGTGCTTCTCTTTCTTTGATGAGAAAACCTTTCTTGAAAAGAGAACCTTGAAAATTATGCTAAAGAAGCTAAAGAGGCACTACACCATTATATTGGTACGCAAGTGGCGGCATTAAGGTGTCAAGGAGGTTTGTGTTCCCATTAGTGTTTCAAATGCCTGCTAACACTTGCTAGGCTACTGGACTTGCCATTTTACACCTGTAAACACACTCTTAAAAAAAAAAAAAAAACTGTCTTAACACCAAATTTGCCTGTTTAACGTCAGACCAATGTAACTTTGCCATAACTGTTGGCTACAAAAAAAAGCAATTAGAAAATAAACATGTCAATCATGTTTTGATTTTTTTTTTTAATTGCTTGAAATGACAATATATAAATATATATATAAATATTGAATTAAGTACAATGTGTGTTGTGGCAAAAAAATAAAATAAAAAATAAATAAAATACTATCTTCCTTTTACTTTATATAATTGGCATTCTCTGTGTATCCCAGACGTTTAAAAACAATGAAAATGAGGTAGGTATTTCTGGGAAATGTAAACACACAAAGTAGTAATGTATGTTAAAATATATTCTTCAGAACACTAAACAGAAAACATTACCTTCTACCTAGCAATTAAAAAAAAATGATTGTGCACATTAAAGGCCTACACAAACAAAGCCTTTCCTAGATTGAAAAAAACAAACTACATGTTGTAGTAGTGTGTACTATTAATGTCATGTATAATGGATGAAGTGCTAGGATATTCATCTTGGGTGGATGGATATTCTAATTGCCTTTGCTGATGTGGATGATTTACAGGCAGCAGGGCAATAGGCTGGGTTGGCAGAAACAAGTGGGACAAGGATCAAGCACTAGGGATTGATGTTGGTGGGGGTGTCGTCATCCAGGATGGCATTGTTGAGGAATGAGGGTGAGACTGACCAGGATTCAACACACTTGCAAGAGTGCCCATTAGTTGCAGAAACATCTAGTTAGTTGCCTGTTGCTGTGCCTGCATCACCTGGAATCTTCTCTCCTCAGCCTCCTGTTGTGCTTTAAGTATTCTTTCAAAACAGGCAGCCTCTTGAGCCACCTGGCTCTGTTCAGCTCTATGCAATTCTATCAGCATCCTTCTGTTGTCCATCATATATGCCTGGATTTCATCATCCGATTTGTGAGACTTTATCTTTCTTTTCTGAGCTTTGACTCCAGGAATGGACAGTCTCCCTCCTCTGATGCCTTCTTCATTAACACTGCTCTCTGTGCTTGGATCATCAGACACTCCTGCATCAGCAGCGGTGTTTGTGAACTCAACATCAAAGGATATGTTGCTTGAATCTCCCACTGTTTATTGAAATACACAATTTATCAGTGTTACTCGTGTCATTTTAATACAGATAAAAATATATTTCAATGCATATTGCTAAGTAAACAATGTCGTGTGTGTGAAACGAGGAGAATATAACGAAAATGAGCAACAAGTTTATTCAGCCTAACAACCTAACATGCTGTCATATTGGCAAAGCAAAATATACTACTATCTATGCCTAAAATTTCACCATAACTTCTTAAACATGTGGTTGGTATTGGCAAATGCAAAAGCGAAATAAACTCACCGTCAACATCCGTGTCAGATGCGGTAGCCTGGTCAACCGTGCTAGCATCAGCAGTATCATTGAAATCGGACGATGGCGATATTGAACTTTCATGGGACTCACCAACATCCACCGGATCAACGTCTGGTTTTGTCCCAAGTATTTTATCGAGGTCATCGTACCAGGTGAACTTGTCTTTCTCCTTACCCGAGCTGCCTGTTTTATTAAGAGCATCCAGCACTTGGACTTGGCACTTGACTACGGCAGCTGGTTTAGTCCAAAAATTGACTTCTTTTTGCAGTTGGGTCTGTCTGAGGTCGGATCGCGTTGTCACCACAAATGAACCTCTCCAGGGTTCGTTTGAAAGCGTGCCGAGACCAGCTCTTCAAGGTGGTCTCGGTATGCTTGTTTGGTCCGCTTTTGGTGTGCACCCGAGTGCGACTGCTGCATTCTCACCTGCCTAAACGAACCGCACCAAGGGGGACAACAAACTCATGCGAACTAGTGCGATTCAACCAAACTAAATAAGGCAGGTGTGAAAGCACTATAAAACTACTGGTTGTAATGGGCTTTCATAGTCATTGCAAGATACTCAGATGAATGGCAGTGGTGAAAGCCAGAGGGAAGCTACTACCAGGATGGTGGAAGTCCTGAGTGCCAAAACTAAGACCAAAATAGGATTCTGGAATGTGAGGACAATATATGACACAGGCAAGCTGTCTCAAGTAACATCAGAAATGAGACATATCCTGGGAGTCAGTGAGAGCAGATGGACAGGTTCAGGAATAAACAGTGTTATAACTCAGGAAGAGATGACAATCAACAAATCAAAGCAAATTAGCACGACTATCAAATTAGCACTATATTGGGTGTTATGCCCCTACAAATGACAACGATGAAGATGTAGAAGACAAATTTTACGAGCAGTTACAAGCTGTGCTGGAGGAAACACCAAGACATGACATGAAGGTTGTGATGGGAGACATGAATGCAAAAATTAGAAACGAAAACACCAACTATGAAAGAGCCATGGGAAGAGAGGGCTGTGGTACCATGAATGAAAATGGAGAGAGACTGATAGAACTCTGTACCACCTCGTTGTTAGAGGGATGCTCTTTCTTCAAATAGAGATCCACAAGATGACCTGGTACTCTCCTAATGGAAGGGACAAAAATCAGATAGACCGCTTCATGATTAATGGTACCTGGAGAAGGTCACTCCTGGATGTCAGAGTTAAAAGGGGAGCCGATGTTGGCAGTGACCACCAAATGGTTGTAGCAACAGTGAAAGTAAAGCTAAGGAAGACAGGGGACAAAAAAACCTGGAAGGCAACAATTAGATGTGGAGAAACAAAAAAAAATAATTTTGTTCTGCAGCTGACGAACAAGTATCAAGCCCTTGCAGATATGGAAGACCACACAGAGCCTGAACAACAAGATGTAAATACCAGATGGGAGTATATTAAAGCAGCATATCTACATACGAAATATGCTTGGGTGCAAAAGAAAAGAAAAGAAAAGAAAAGAAAAGAAAAGAAAAGAATAGAATGGATCACAACAGACACCTTGCAGGCCATCAGTACCAGGAGAAAATTGAAGAAGCAGCTCTTGGATGCTAAATCAGAGAGACTGAAAGAGAGATACAAGCAGAACTACCAACAAGCGGATAGAAAGGTGAAAAGATTGGCAAGATCGGACAAAAGAGCGTTCATGGATAACCTTGCAAGAAGAAGCAGCTAGAAGGGGAGAACAAGGAAAGGTATATAAAATAACAAAGGTAATCTGTGGCAAATATTCTGGAACTAAAGATGCACCAATCACAGACAAAAATGGGCAATTGCTGACATCAGAAACAGAAATTGACTCTCGCTGGGCTGAACACTTCAGTGAGATCTTGAACAGGCCATAACCAACATCGGAAGCTAACATTCAGGAAGCGGAGCATGATCTTGACTGCACCACCAGAGAAGGAAGAAATCATTGCAACCATAATGTCCCTTAAAAACAGGAAAGCCCCTGGACAGGACAACCTGAATGCAGAACTGTTCAAGGCAGACCCAGAGCTTGCAGCCAAGATGCTTCTCTCACACTTTACAGCAATATGGAAATAGAAAGAGATACCAACAGACTGGTCAGAAGGCATCATTGTGAGGATCCCCAAGAAAAGGGCCCTTAGCAACTGCAGCAACTGGTGTGAAATAACTCTTTTGTCCATACCAAGCAAGATCCTAACAAAAATCATAATCCAGCGGCTATCGGACGCAGTTGACCAACATCTCAGAAAATAACAGGGTTCCGGAAAGGAAGAGGCTGTACGGATCAGATTTTTGTACTGCGGAACATCATTGAACAGTGCACGGAATGGCAGAGGCAACTGTACTTCAACTCTGTAGATTTTGAGAAAGCTTTTGATTGCATGAACAGATACAGCCTCTGGCATATCCTACGTTCTTATGGAATTCCACTAGACATCGTCCTTCTCATCAAAAGCTTCTACAACAACTTCACATGCAAGGTGGTAAACAGCGACCATCGTTTCCATGTGAAGACAGAAGTGAGGCAAGACTTTGTAATGTCAGCATTCCTTTTTAACATTGCCATTGACTGGGTGATGCGGAGAATTACAGAAAATCAGCCAAGAGGTGTGAGATTGACCCTCTTCACTACACTTGAAGATCTGGACTTTGCTGATGATCTGGTTCTGATCTCCCACACACACCAGCACATCCAGGAGAAGACATACCACCTCAATACATATGCTGAACAGATAGGCTTGAGGATCAACCTGCAGAAGACAGAGGTGATGAAACTCAATATCCCAAATCCCCAACCAGTGCAGGTAAACAGAGAAAATCTTCGAATGACCAAAGAGTTAACCTACTTGGGCAGCATAGTCAGATATGATGGAGGAGTGGACAGTGAAATAAAGAATCGTCTTAGCAAGATATGAATTCACATTTTTTTAGATTCACTGTTAAAGATGCTTTCACCAAATGAGCAAATATCCGTAAATGTTTCATGTACGGCTGAAATGATTAGTCGACATTATCGACAAAAAAATAATTGTCAACAAATATTTTTGTTGTCGAGTAGTCGTTTGACCTCATGTGACCTAATGAGAGAGCCTGCAGTAATGCGGTTTGACCAGTGTGGCGCTGTAGCGCAAGACTGTAATTCACCCCTCATGGATGCAATTCAAGAGAAGAAGACAGTGCTTCAGCGCAAACGCAGCTGAACCTGAAACTGCTGAGCAGCGTTTGGATGAATATGTAAATGCTGTGTGCTTTCCTCTCAGTAACAAAATAAACACAACAAAAACTGACAGCGGTGAGAAAGCAGCAGTTAAGAACGCATCTGATTACAGCGACGTGGATGTTTGCACGAGCTCTGCAGTTCGGCACTCCAGTAAAGTTCAGTCACGTCACGTTTATTTATATAGTACTTTAAGCAATAGATAGCCTTAAATCAAGCAGCTTTGCAGTATTAAACATGAAAAACCAGAGTCAGTGCCGCTTTCAGTTAGAATTACAACTTTATTTTCTGTTATAAAGCAGCTCTCCAGTGTGGAGCTAGCTATTGATACAATCTTTTTATTAATGAAAAAAAAATATTTAATTAAAGTGATAGTTTGGTTTGCAAAGATCAAAGCTTGACCTAGCTCAGGACTGTTTTGATTATCATAACCCTATACTATATTTTAAGAGAGATTATGTTGTGAATAAAATAGTTTATCCAAAAATAAAGCGCCTTATCACTTACGTTTATTTTGTTTCTTATTCATATGACTTACAAAAGGAGATGTTAGGCAGAATGATGTCATTCAGATACTTTTTCATTTAGCTAATTAAATGGTGAATGAGAGAGTTTCTCTGTCATCTCATTTTGTGTGCCAAATATATTTATTTGTATAAATTAATTGTATAATTGTAATTACATAATTTGACTTTCAAAAGCTGAAGTGCTTACCTTTATTCGTTTGTTAGAATACACACTGAACAAAATTATAAATGCAACACTTTTGTTTTTGCCCCCATTTTTCATCAATAATTTAACTAACTGCAAAAGCTGAATAATCAATCAAAGTCTACTTATTAATCAGTGAAATAATCAATGATTCATTGAATAATCGTTCTAAAAATTGTTAGATTAATCAATTATCAAAAAAATCGTTTGTTGCAGCCCTAGTTTCATGTGACCTAATAACGCTTGGTCACTCATTGGCTGAAGCGACAAAAAACGTTCACACTGTTCAATAAAATCTGTAACATCAGCGGATGTTCTTGAGTCACCACACTGAGGAAAATCCAAACGAATAGGCAGCTTTACAGCAGTAGCTTGAGATATTTGAGACATGACCCCTGGACTCCCTGCTCGGCCACTAATTACAGTAGGCGTAGAGCTATGTGCAGCTGTCCAGGAGGACAAATTGCTCTTTTGAAATGTATTCTTAATCTCTTCTTACCACTTCTTATCTCTATGTTGTAAACATAATGTTTCAATTTATCATCTATATACCATTTCAAATTTTCATTAAAATTAAACACCTTTACAGTCCACCAAGTCCATCAAAGCATTCACATAATCGATTTAAAACACATGAACCCCTTAGCTTTGCAGACATTTCAACTTAGTTCATCATAAACAGAATGCAGCGGTTTATACCGTTAAAACTCCCGCTGCTTACCACAATGGCATTTTCAAACAGCGCAGTTCAATCGTGGAGAATTAATGTCACTCAGTCCGAAGTTCCGATTTAGGACCCATCCTCCGGTCTTTCGACGGTGTACTCCACAAACAACTTTCAATAAAACGTGAGTGAACGCCAGTCCATAGCGTGGCACGCGAACTGACCCTGTGTCCGAAATCACCCCTTATACCCTTAAACTTGGCATTTTTTGAGTGGACAGCTATTTTTAGTGGTGTCTGAAACCTTAGTGGACATTATTGAGTGCACTCATTCAGTCCCCCAATGCACAACAATAACGAGTGTACAACTGATGTATGCTCAATGGCTAGAGAATACCAACAATGCACTGTGAGAGTCGTGTGCTGAATGAATTGCCGCAGCTTGCCAGAAGATGGCGCCTGCTGCTAAATCATCCATCATCCATTCATTTTACAAAGCGTTCATCCAAGGTGTACAGCGTAATACGATGCAGGTATAAATTCATTGTAAATTGATTATTAAATTGTTTAATTAGGGTTTATACATAATTTCCTTAACAGAGTCAAGATAAATCCTTTAATCTTACTACTAGAGCTACCAGTTTGCCAGTTTCAAATGATTATTAAACAGCAAGCACACACTACGCAAAAGTGGCAGTCCTTCCGGTGCACTCAGTGTCAGAATTCACTCACTTGTTTTAATTTACTCCTTCAAGTGAACTCTATCAGTGGCCTAATGTAGGGAACAGTGAATGTGGGTATAGGGGTAATTTCGGATTCAGCCTATGTTTTTTTGCTTTAGTGTTCTCCCTTATATGTCTAAATCCGTACAGCTGCAACACCGTGAGTTCCGCCTCAATACTTTTCCCCCAACATTATACATACATGATCTATAATAATAAGACTAGATTTTTTAGATTAGTGAAAGAATATGTCAAATGTGAGAGGTGCTCGCCAAGCATTGCTACTGTATGTAAGGTGAGAGTGGTTGCTAGGGGTTTTCTGGGTGGTTGCTTAATGGTTCATGTCAAAGAAATCCACTTCCAATTCACCATGATATTCTATATGGCTGAAGACCCTGCTTTTGTGTAAGGATTTTTTCCACCACTTTATAATGAAAAGTATGATTGCTTATAAATTAGCTAATTTCCCTTCAACCAGATGCACGATCTGAAGTGTTATACATGTACTGCATGATGCACAGTATAGCACATGCTGATGTTTAATAGTTTTAGGGGTTTGATTAAACCACTACCTGAGTATCCAAGCATTAACAAACAAGCTTCTCTCATAAGAATGTTGCATAATTGTGAACATCTCTTATTGAGTCTGTTATCTCATTGGTAATGATTTACATCCATTTTTCATTTTTTTTTTCAAAAGTCATTTTTGTTGTCACGGTAACATTAGAAACTTTTTGTTTCTGAGACAATTTAGTAATTGTTGCACTTAACAGAAAAAAATGTATCATACCCAGTGCAGTAGAGCAGCACAAGTCCTTTTCATCTGACAGTTTGAGGAGAAGGAAGAAACACTATTACACTTTAATTCAGCCATTATTACCCAGAACTCTGCTCTGTAACCGTAGCAACCTGAGGATTCAGAATCGGCCCCACTGGATGGTGTTTGAAAGGTTTGAAAATATTATATGTGGTTTGGTCACATTTGTTTGGGTGCCTGATAATGGATAGGCTTAAAGTTAGTAATCATAAATAACTATTAGTTTGCAAGGATCTAACCAAATATCACTGACTAAGAATCTTCCATTGAAAACTATACAAATATTTGTTGACAACTAATCTGAATATTAAGGCACACGTCTTTCTATGATCCCCGAGTCTGCGCAGTAATGATTCATTTGAAGCCGCAGTCTGTACGGTAGTGATTCATTTAGAGTCTGAGTCTACTGTATGTGGTAGTGATTCATTTGGAGCCCGAGTCTGCACAGTAATGATTAATTTGAAGCCCGAGTCTGCATGGTAGTGATTAATTTGAAGCCTGAGTCTGTGCAGTAGTGATTCATTTGGAGCCCGAGTCTGTGTGGTAGTGATTCATTTGGAGCCAGAGTTTGTGTGGTAGTGATTCATTTGGAGCCAGAGTTTGTGTGGTAGTGATTCATTTGGAGCCAGAGTTTGTGTGGTAGTGATTCATTTGGAGCCAGAGTTTGTGTGGTAGTGATTCATTTGGAGCCAGAGTTTGTGTGGTAGTGATTCATTTGGAGCCAGAGTTTGTGTGGTAGTGATTCATTTGGAGCCAGAGTTTGTGTGGTAGTGATTCATTTGGAGCCAGAGTTTGTGTGGTAGTGATTCATTTGGAGCCAGAGTTTGTGTGGTAGTGATTCATTTGGAGCCAGAGTTTGTGTGGTAGTGATTCATTTGGAGCCAGAGTTTGTGTGGTAGTGATTCATTTGGAGCCAGAGTTTGTGTGGTAGTGATTCATTTGGAGCCAGAGTTTGTGTGGTAGTGATTCATTTGGAGCCAGAGTTTGTGTGGTAGTGATTCATTTGGAGCCAGAGTTTGTGTGGTAGTGATTCATTTGGAGCCAGAGTTTGTGTGGTAGTGATTCATTTGGAGCCAGAGTTTGTGTGGTAGTGATTCATTTGGAGCCAGAGTTTGTGTGGTAGTGATTCATTTGGAGCCAGAGTTTGTGTGGTAGTGATTCATTTGGAGCCAGAGTTTGTGTGGTAGTGATTCATTTGGAGCCAGAGTTTGTGTGGTAGTGATTCATTTGGAGCCAGAGTTTGTGTGGTAGTGATTCATTTGGAGCCAGAGTTTGTGTGGTAGTGATTCATTTGGAGCCAGAGTTTGTGTGGTAGTGATTCATTTGGAGCCAGAGTTTGTGTGGTAGTGATTCATTTGGAGCCAGAGTTTGTGTGGTAGTGATTCATTTGGAGCCAGAGTTTGTGTGGTAGTGATTCATTTGGAGCCAGAGTTTGTGTGGTAGTGATTCATTTGGAGCCAGAGTTTGTGTGGTAGTGATTCATTTGGAGCCAGAGTTTGTGTGGTAGTGATTCATTTGGAGCCAGAGTTTGTGTGGTAGTGATTCATTTGGAGCCAGAGTTTGTGTGGTAGTGATTCATTTGGAGCCAGAGTTTGTGTGGTAGTGATTCATTTGGAGCCAGAGTTTGTGTGGTAGTGATTCATTTGGAGCCAGAGTTTGTGTGGTAGTGATTCATTTGGAGCCAGAGTTTGTGTGGTAGTGATTCATTTGGAGCCAGAGTTTGTGTGGTAGTGATTCATTTGGAGCCAGAGTTTGTGTGGTAGTGATTCATTTGGAGCCAGAGTTTGTGTGGTAGTGATTCATTTGGAGCCAGAGTTTGTGTGGTAGTGATTCATTTGGAGCCAGAGTTTGTGTGGTAGTGATTCATTTGGAGCCAGAGTTTGTGTGGTAGTGATTCATTTGGAGCCAGAGTTTGTGTGGTAGTGATTCATTTGGAGCCAGAGTTTGTGTGGTAGTGATTCATTTGGAGCCAGAGTTTGTGTGGTAGTGATTCATTTGGAGCCAGAGTTTGTGTGGTAGTGATTCATTTGGAGCCAGAGTTTGTGTGGTAGTGATTCATTTGGAGCCAGAGTTTGTGTGGTAGTGATTCATTTGGAGCCAGAGTTTGTGTGGTAGTGATTCATTTGGAGCCAGAGTTTGTGTGGTAGTGATTCATTTGGAGCCAGAGTTTGTGTGGTAGTGATTCATTTGGAGCCAGAGTTTGTGTGGTAGTGATTCATTTGGAGCCAGAGTTTGTGTGGTAGTGATTCATTTGGAGCCAGAGTTTGTGTGGTAGTGATTCATTTGGAGCCAGAGTTTGTGTGGTAGTGATTCATTTGGAGCCAGAGTTTGTGTGGTAGTGATTCATTTGGAGCCAGAGTTTGTGTGGTAGTGATTCATTTGGAGCCAGAGTTTGTGTGGTAGTGATTCATTTGGAGCCAGAGTTTGTGTGGTAGTGATTCATTTGGAGCCAGAGTTTGTGTGGTAGTGATTCATTTGGAGCCAGAGTTTGTGTGGTAGTGATTCATTTGGAGCCAGAGTTTGTGTGGTAGTGATTCATTTGGAGCCAGAGTTTGTGTGGTAGTGATTCATTTGGAGCCAGAGTTTGTGTGGTAGTGATTCATTTGGAGCCAGAGTTTGTGTGGTAGTGATTCATTTGGAGCCAGAGTTTGTGTGGTAGTGATTCATTTGGAGCCAGAGTTTGTGTGGTAGTGATTCATTTGGAGCCAGAGTTTGTGTGGTAGTGATTCATTTGGAGCCAGAGTTTGTGTGGTAGTGATTCATTTGGAGCCAGAGTTTGTGTGGTAGTGATTCATTTGGAGCCAGAGTTTGTGTGGTAGTGATTCATTTGGAGCCAGAGTTTGTGTGGTAGTGATTCATTTGGAGCCAGAGTTTGTGTGGTAGTGATTCATTTGGAGCCAGAGTTTGTGTGGTAGTGATTCATTTGGAGCCAGAGTTTGTGTGGTAGTGATTCATTTGGAGCCAGAGTTTGTGTGGTAGTGATTCATTTGGAGCCAGAGTTTGTGTGGTAGTGATTCATTTGGAGCCAGAGTTTGTGTGGTAGTGATTCATTTGGAGCCAGAGTTTGTGTGGTAGTGATTCATTTGGAGCCAGAGTTTGTGTGGTAGTGATTCATTTGGAGCCAGAGTTTGTGTGGTAGTGATTCATTTGGAGCCAGAGTTTGTGTGGTAGTGATATGTAGCAAAAATCTGCATGATTAGGGACTTCGATCATGAGCAAACAATGAACAACCTCAGGTGTGATACAAGTAAGATTTTTTTTAACTACATAAACACTTAAACTAGTCTAACATACACACACACACACACACACACACACACACACACACACGCATAC
>NW_015540935.1:1153489-1155705 GCF_001515605.1 Sinocyclocheilus anshuiensis
AAGTTTGATACTTGCACGTCTTGTCTGTCTGACAGAGAGTCCTGATGCAATCTGAAGGCTCAAGTTGATCTTTGCTGAAGTTGGTTGATGAAAAATAACCAGTTTGAGTCAGATGATCTTGGTGAATGGAAAGTCAAGGCCCGAGGCCTGGCGCAGACTTAGGGTGTCCTTAGAGCGTTTTAGCTCACATCCTCATCTTCTCAGAATCTAACAGATCCGCAGACTGGGGACTTAGTAGAAAAAGAAACTCTAGGCGGAACTGTGCGTGGGCACTTTTCAAGTCTGAGAAGATTCCCGCCTCTTAGGATGGGCTTGTCCAATGAGAAAGGCTGAAGTTTCAAGCGGGAGGTTGGATACTGGGGAGTTGTACGACCCTTTGTGTGAGGGCATGGTAATTTATAAATGGAACTCGAATCAAATTACTAAAGATCCTTAGAACACTAATATATTGCCTGTTTACCAACATATAATATACTCTCTCGTTTAGATCATCAGAAGACGAATTTATAGATACTAAACATGGTAGGATTACATATAGGTAAGATTACATGAACGAGTGGTTCCATCATAAACCTGCATAAACAATACAATATAATGTATATAGAATGCTACAATATGGTCTCTCAGACTGGAGAAATAAATCACTGAACATTATATGGAAATGTTCGACTAATCTCCCAGATTGGCCGAACTAATCATTGCCCTTGCTGAAATGACAATGATGCTGTCACTGCTCATTCAAGCCAATAACGATAAAGGATATGACATTTATCATCTGACTGCAATGATTAAGATAGTAACAATGTTGTTAACAGAGAAATTTAATTCAAGATTCAAACCTCGAATGCAGTCTTGAATAAAAGGCAAAAATCAAGGATGATAACATTACTTGACAGTGAATAATGGGGTGCAGATAGATTTTGTACTTGTGTCCTGTTTGTACTGTGTTTCATTAATTCTCAAGCCAGTCAAGGAGGTACAATCTTCATTTATTTGCTAGTCAATTCTCTTCTTTTATAGGGTCTTACATTTCAGAACTTTTTCAATAAGAAGGCCTTTCAGACACATTGGCAATGGAAGTGTTAGTGAGTCATTTTATTAAAATATTTTTGGATGAAAAAGGTTAAAGAAGAAGAAGAAAAAAACGTCATAAACGTCATAATATGCAAATTATATGAGTATATTTACACCCCACATAAACTTTCGGTCATGCCCATCATAAGCCTGCATAAAACAGTATAGAATATAAAAGACAATATACAAGGACAGTAACAACATACACAATGGGTTTTAACATAAATTTACAGTTAAATACCATAATTTCATTAACTGATATGATGTTAATATACCAACCTCATTTAAGTACTGAAATCTGTTTTGTACCTTTGTAATACACTGATAACCACCCAATGGCGGTGGTGATGAGAAAGTCACATGATGAACCAAAGCCCATCACAAGCATATAGAAGGTGGACAGTGTCATTCACACAAACACTAAACACCATCATGGTAACACACATGAAACTTAAATAATACAATAAACATTCATTTAACAACATAAGGTGTAACACACAACCCTAACATACAAAACTGATAAGAAAAAACTCTGATTGGTCCATACGCTACAGTGACTCATTTGGAGCCCGAGACTGTGGGGTAATGGTTCATTTGGAGCCCGAGTCTGCAGGGTATAGTGATACATTTGGAGCCTGAGTCTATGCAATAATGGTTCATTTGCAGCCGAGGTACCAAAGTCCCACCCAAACTCCCGCAGACCCAATCGCAAGCTCACAATCATGACACCACACCCTGTTTTTGTAGCATTGAATAACTAAAGGCACTAACACCGTATATAGTAGGGGAATTTACCATTAACCATTTAACAGACTTTTACTGTAGCATTTTTACAGTCTTTTTCCGTCTTTTGTTTTGGCTGCTATTTCCTTAAGAACTGCCTCTGCTGAACGTAATGCAGATCTGACACTCATCATATGTTCTCTCAACTCTTTTGACCGTTTCTGACCCACTTCAGGTCTTAAAGTCTCTATTAATGAGCTGACCAGTTAAATCGGGTGTGTTAGATGAGGGAGACAGTGCTGGGCTGCTCCAGGACAGTTTTGAAAACCAGTTCAGAGACATGTTCTAAAATGTGACTCATATAAAATATATTACATGCATGCACAGTTTTAAGGCAGCTTTAATCGCCTTTTTGGTAA
>NW_015540935.1:1155886-1156198 GCF_001515605.1 Sinocyclocheilus anshuiensis
GGACCAAAGTCCCACCCAAACTCCCGCAGACCCAATCGCAAGCTCACAATCATGACACCACACCTCGTTTTCACAGCATGAAATAACTAACTAAACGCAAACTTGTTAGAGAAATGAAAACTTACACATAGATCAGCATGATAAACATTACCTAAAATGTTTTAAAAACTACCCCATGTTTGGAAAAAAATTCTTTGAAGTGTAATTTGATTTTTTTGGTGAGGCACACATGGTTTATATCAGGGGTGCCCAACCCTGCTCCTGGCGATCGACTGTCCTGCAAAGTTCAGCTCCAACCCTAATCAAACACAC
>NW_015540935.1:1156616-1171631 GCF_001515605.1 Sinocyclocheilus anshuiensis
TTCAGAGACATGTTCTTAAATGTGACTTATATAAAATATATTACATGCATGCACAGTTTTAAGGCAGCTTTAATAGCCTTTTTGGTAACTTCATGACTTAACTGACCACGACATTGCATGCACGTAGTTTATTTCGCTCTTTGATATGAAAGGATACAGGCTACAGCGCGCGCGAAGAGCACACGCTGCGAGCACAGTACTGTTTCTGCGCGCTGGCTTGAAGTGGAGCGCGCGTCTGAAACGTCTCCCGTTCTCATTCGTTCTGCGACTGAATAAATGCACTTCTTGTCAAGAGAAAAAGTGACAGAAGCAGCAATTGTGAGTGGGGTGGCCAACCCTAGCCCCGCCCCCTGTGTTAATTGCGTTAAATATTTTTAACGCGTTAAACTAAAAAAAATTATTCGCTTGCGTTAACGCGCTAATTTTGACACCACTAATTTAAACACATATGTAAAATAATGACACAAATGACACCTGTTTTGTAGACTGCTATAGCGTTACTGGAAGATATTTTAAGTCATGTTTTTCTGTGAGCAATTTCACTATTTAGGTCTTCCCTTTTTTTCTGTTGCTGCTGTCAAATATCTGTCTTCTCAGTCATGAATCCCATGGGGAGTTTCATTATATAAGTAGTGGAGTGTATGTTGGGAATCCGACCAGCAGGTTGACGTAGTGAAGCTCTCCCTCAGTCCGACTCACCTCTCTCACATAAGAAAGCACACGTCTGGGGCGTCGCGCAGATCCGTTCAGAGAGCAGAGCTCGCCTCACACCTGTTAGACGGCAGCTGAACAGAGGGAAACTTTGATTCTTACAGTCACTCACTCGTGAGTTAATAACCGCGTGACGATTCCTGCACAAGCCGAGCTCATATTATACTTTTACATTTTTCCCCCGCTTTGACATCGACAAGTTCAAATCGTGAGGCGCAACTTTGCAGCCCGTCCGTGAGCGAGCGGACAGCGACACTGAAGCGATGGAGCCGTCCGTCATCCCCGGTGCCGACATGTCCGACCTCTACTCCATTAACCCGTTTAATGTCACTTTTCCTGACGACGTGATGGGGTTCGTTCCCGACGGGAGGAACTACACCGAGCCTAAACCGGTAAAGAGCCGCGCGGGAATCATCATCGCCATTTCCATCACTGCTCTGTACTCCGTTATCTGCGTGGTGGGACTCTTGGGAAACATCCTAGTGATGTATGGAGTGGTCAGGTAAGCAAGACAAAACATAAACACGTTTGAAATCTATCTATCTATCTATCTATCTATCTATCTATCTATCTATCACCCTAGATTATGAGTCTATTGTTAGGTTCTTTTTTTTGTAACCATTTTCCAATTATTATCTTGAAGAAAAAAAAAAAAAAATGAATATCCTTCAGTTCATCAAACACATTTTACGACATTGACCCAGTAGTAATGCATGCTGCCTCATTATATGGGGTAAGTTGTCACAATAGGAACCTGCCATTAAATAGCAATTATAAGCTTTGAATCAACATGTAAACATTAAAAAAAAAAAATTACAGAACAACAAAGGTATTCATGAAACAAACAAAAATAAGGCTGCATATAAGAAGACTGCACCATTGTTATGGTCTAGAGAAATAATAAACTCTATGATTACAAGGTAAAGTCATGTCAACCTGCCTCGACCTGACATTTTGAATAATTAATAAATAAATAAATAAAGTCTTGAGAAAAGTTCTATCTATCTATCTATCTATCTATCTATCTATCTATCTATCACCCTAGATTATGAGTCTATTGTTAGGTTCTTTTTTTTGTAACCATTTTCCAATTATTATCTTGAAGAAAAAAAAAAAAAAATGAATATCCTTCAGTTCATCAAACACATTTTACGACATTGACCCAGTAGTAATGCATGCTGCCTCATTATATGGGGTAAGTTGTCACAATAGGAACCTGCCATTAAATAGCAATTATAAGCTTTGAATCAACATGTAAACATTAAAAAAAAAAAATTACAGAACAACAAAGGTATTCATGAAACAAACAAAAATAAGGCTGCATATAAGAAGACTGCACCATTGTTATGGTCTAGAGAAATAATAAACTCTATGATTACAAGGTAAAGTCATGTCAACCTGCCTCGACCTGACATTTTGAATAATTAATAAATAAATAAATAAAGTCTTGAGAAAAGTTCAACCTTTCTGTTAAATCATTTAATATATAGTCGACTCTTGTCTGCCCGTTTGGGTTTATTATGTTCACTTGTTTACCCAACAGCTATTATAAAAACATGACGAATAATGAAACAAAAACTTGAAGTAGGTGTCTGATACCAACATACTGTATAAAAACCACAGCCAGAGAAAACAAGCATTTATGCAATTTGCCTTTTGACTGTAAACATTATAGTTACTGCTGTGACAACTTGCCCCTGGTCTCTCCTATTTCACTTTCTGTGTTGGCTTGGTTGTTTTAACTGAATGTGTGAATCAGCCATTTTTAAAAGCACATAAGTGTAAACCCACAGCATGCAGGTCATGCATTACTTTACTTCTGTAATTAGTTTCATGCCTTAGACTCTGGGGATCAGCAGTCATAGATGATTGCCATTGGTCTTTTCTTTTCAGATTGTAATGAGCAGGGTGGACGAACACAAATGTTATCATGTATTGATCGGTAGTCCCGTCCCTGACTGTAATAGATGTGCTCCTCCTCCCATGTTAATGGGTGGCTGTGCTAGAGGTCTTCTTATTTATCAGGTCAAGTCTTGAGAGAGGAGATTCTCACTGCTGTGGTCCTGATGAAACCATCAGTAAGGAGAGCTAGGAGAGGAAATTACCTCATTCCAGGACCATCTGATGGAAATAGCATTTTGGGCATAATCATGGCCATCTCAAGAGACAGCTCAACTCATAATTTTGTGCACCCTGATCCATTTCATTCCAGAGTGTGGCATTCAGATGTGATAAAATATCTCTCTGTGAGGTAATAAATGCTCTGAGTGGAGGCAAAGAGGAGGTGCTTAAATGACATTTCTAACCTCACCCTTTTAAACTAAAGATCTATCAGACACCACTGTGGGCCTTGACTCACTGTTTTAATAGCCTTTTATTCTATTACAAAAGGCAGTTTTTTGTGCAAAGTGGAATATCATTTTAATTTATAAGCTTGTAGCTGACAGCCACAGCGAGAGTCCTCAAGTCGCCGGGATGTCTGGAAAATGACATTGTGTAAAAAGGAACGGCAGCAGCTGTGGGTTGTCACAATGACAGTAATTGTTCTATTCTCCTGGTACTGAGGTGCTTCTACACAGACAGCTTTAATCAACATACTAATTGAGCGCTAATTCTTCTCTGCCTCAGAGTAGAGTCGAGCTTGGCTTTAACACGAGGTGCTTTCACTTTGAATAACTAGAAACTTATAAGTTGCACACTGATAAAGATGTATTAAGAGTGCAGGGAAAACATAAACAACCATTATCAAGACTTGTAGTTTATCAAGAATAACTCTGTGATGTTCATATTAAGATTAAAGATATTAAGACCTTGAAAAACATATTTTGTGGTCAAATTTTATTTTCCTAGCAAAGATTGTTAAAAACTAAAATAAAAATAAATATAAAATTAAAATATATGAAATAATAAATAAATAAGTAAAGCAGAATTGTAATTTAAATTTGAATTTAAGAAAATGGAATTAAAACAGAATGTACATACACAAACAGAATGTAAATATTAAATTTATATATAAATTACAATAAAAAAAAAATCTTAATTTTTTTGTAAAATATATTTTAAAATGTAATTTATTCCCTGTGATGCAAAGCTGAATTTCCAGAAACCCTTCGGAAATTATTCTATATATGTATTTGTGTATGTATATTGGAATAATTTCTGAAGGATTTCTGAAAATTCAGCTTTGCATCACAGGAATAAATTACATTTTAAAATATATTAAAACAGAAAAAGGCTATTTTAAATGGTAATAATGTCTATATACATTTTTAATGTGATATTATTATTTTTTTTATTGTTAATATTATTTTTACTGTATTTTTGATCAAATAAATGCAGCCTTGGTGTGAATAAGATACTTAGTTCAGAAGCATTAACGAATCTGAATTATTTCAAATAGTGTAATAATTATTGAACTATTTCAAGTAGTGTGTATCTATTTGATTTTCATTATAATATTTATTTATTTACTTACTTTTGTTTTCCATGGTCTAAAAACACTGTATTTTCCAAAATGCTCTAATTTACCCCAGAGTGTTCAAAATGGAGTAGCTTACAAGATGGAAACCTGAAACTGAATCATAAGTGAATCTGTTCTTGCTCATTCTCTTCTATTAGACCAATGGAATTTCTCTTTAGTGGAACTACATTATTATTTTGCAGTTCTGTAAATTCCTCTTTCCGTCATCTCAATTCAAATTCCAATTCAACATCCTTTGTGGTGAAACAAATTCAGTTTACGAGAGCCTTATATTATACTCAACCCTGCTTCGAAATGTTCTCAACATTTGAAAGATCTTCTCTCACACAAGCAGTGCCTCGCTGGAGATAAGAAGAAATATACAGTCATTTAGCAGTAGTGGTCACCAGCAACTTGGAGCGGACAAAAATGTGCTGAAATTGCAGCAGTAAAAATTAAATTTTCTAAGCATTATTTTATGAGCAAGCCTGAACACAGGAAATGATAGATTGAGGGAGAAGCGAGAGTGGAAAAAAAAGAAAAATGTGCTCATTTTGGAATGAAGGCAAAAGAAAAATACATTGGAGTACAACCAGGTTATACCCTTATGCAGGCGGACATCATGAAGAGGGTGGGCGTCAGCGCTGTATGGCTGATAATCATGGCAGATCACACAATTGAGTTGAAGCTCAAGGTACTTGTCAGTAGTCTGTCTGAGGGTCTTTTCATCACCCGTCACTGAGAGTTCTGCAGTTGAGGTCTGATTATCAAGGCTGGACTAGAAAGCATGTAGTGCTGATACAATCTTTAAAACAACATTATTCTGTCCAGCAAACGAGTCTGTCTTGTACATATACAACACCACAGGTTAAAGGTAGAAGGTGGAAAGGGTGGAGAGGAAGACTGCGATGGAAAGGGTTTCAACTGTAATTGGTTCATTTATGTATGTCTGTTATTGCCTTGTCTTGTTGTTCTGCCGTATAGTGGTGGCCATTAAGTACAGACAAACTACAGGCAAATGTATTACGTCTTCATCCACATCGTATTTATGCTCTGGGCCAAACACCATTTTCTAAGAAGAGGAGAAACATTTATAATATTTATTTATTATTTTGGCTGTGGTGATTTTTTTTTTTAAATGAATAATTCATCCAACATGAAAATTCTGCCATTATTTAATCTCCCTCATATTGTTCCAAACCCAACCCAGACTCATTGGATTCATGTGCCTGTGGTAGCATATCTACAAAATGATATTACGGCACTTCTTGCACATTTCAGGGGACTTTCAAAGAGAAAAGTCCAGTGAGTGGCATAAAAAGCATGTTCAATTTGATCCAAAACAGATGGATGTGAATGTGGCAGAGTTTTATTATATTGATTGTTGTACTGTATGTTTTATGGCAGTTTGTAAATGAAATGTCTGCTAAACGGTTAATACCCTATCGTGTTTGAAAATAATGTACCACCCACACTAAACCTAGACAGTCTTAACAAAACAAACATGAGATAAAAACACATTTGCAGAAGCAACCATGCCATTGCCATTTAACTGTGACTATGTTTCATGGGACTTGTAGCCAAACACTTGTACCAGGTGAGCGACTGAGCACGTTTACAATGTCAAAAAAAAACAAAAAACATATATATGGAGCTGATTCTGTGATGTGAAATGTATTAGTTTACAGTTCTTGCACTATAGAAAAATTGTTTTAAGGTTAAATCATAGACCTCAAGTAACTATGCATAATTGTTTATTAATTGATAATCTGCACCATGATCATCATTTGTGTGAAAAAGAATGAATGTTGTTGTTATTGTATTACCGCCACTAGTTCATTTCAACTGGAAACTCTAGTGAATTGCATGTATAGGTATGTTTTTGGAGTTTTGCATAGGTAGAGGCACAATTTTCCAATGTTGTCCAAACCTGCTTGTATTTTTTTCAGTGGAAAACAAAGGATAATTTTTGAAGAGTGTACAGTCGCCTTTACTATAATATCACCCTCCACCAGAGCGCAAACATTCACTTCAGATATGGCCCTTTAAATGTGTCGTTCCTGGTTTCATGTCATTGAAGCCTAGTTCTTGTTTCTTGTGTGTTGTAACCAAACACAGCACGTGGAATCATAAATGAGATTTGAGAGATAAGATTTTCACTGAACAGATTTATAGTGACTTTCAGTCAGTTAAGACTGAACAATGCTGAATAAATGATATGGTCTATTTTAATGGTACTTTTTTTTTTTGACAGTTCCCGTTAAAAAAAAAAAAAAAAAAAAAAAAAAATTGCAAATTTGTAAAATTCTGGACTGAGGTTTTATTTAAGAGTTATTTAAGATGTTTTTAAGAGTCAAACTGTTATACATAAAGACAAAGTGTACAGCTATTTTATATTTGTCGGCTGAGGCAAAGACAGAGATTGTAGATGCATAATATTTGTGTTTATATACAGCTGAGATATACATAATGTCTTCATTATACATATTTGTGTGTGCATGCTTCAGTCTGACTCACCGCAGCACCTCACAGTGTGTTTCCCTCTTAGCGCAGTTTGTGTCTGTGTGTGTGAGCTGCAGATCAGCCAACTGGGCAGACGGTCCAAACTTAACATCCTGCTCATGACGTCAAAATCATCCCCACTAACAGCATATTTGCCAGAGATATTGTTCTCTGTTGCTCACTGTATTAGAAAGATTTAACCTACATAAATTGATATATAATATATGTATGATTAAACCAATTGTTTAGTGGACTATAATGCATCAGAATCATGCTTCCGAGTTTGTGAACAGATTTCGAGAGATCAGCATATGGCGATGTGTCATTAACCATGAACTGTTTTTATGTGAGTCATAATGAGTGTAATGAAAGGGGTGTATGAGTTACACACCCGACTTCGTGAAAAAACAAAAGCACTGATCACATGTCTCTGACAAATATCAGCAGATGCTGCCAGTGTGATGTCTCCTATAGGGATACACTATTGTACTAAAACATTATCAATTTAAGACTACGCAGTACAGAGAAAATACTCCAAAATACTCCCAATTACATATGTCAGGTTTTCAATAATATAATTAAAATTGTATGAATACAATGAGAAAAAAAACTATTGGGAATTTAATTTAGCAATTTAATGATCCTGTTAATTGTTTAACCGGTTGAATAATGTCCTGGAATTTTAAACAGCATGACTTATCAAGTCTTGAAATGCTTTAATACATAGGACGGTGAGAAAAATAATATACTGTACTGTACTGATGATTATTGCTGATTTATCAGCATTTCATTTATCTCAGCATACTATCTGTGGATATTATCATGCATGTTTAACCTCAGTATGTTTTATTATATTTATATAGTAAATATATTTGTGGAGTTACAATTTATTGTTATAAAGATTTTGTAAGCATCTAACCCCTAAACAGAACAACTTCTCAAGTAACAGGCAGATAAATGATAACAGCAGTCACAATCATTTATTCACACACAAAAAAAAATCAGTAGTCCAGCTGACTAATGCATTTCCATTGACTTTTGCATTCCAAGTAAATATGCCCTCTAAATCTCCCCTTTTTAGTCATTGCATAGCATGTCTTAAAATAATTTGTACATTTTTCAACAAGTCCATGATCATAGGAACTGAAAGTTTAATGACATTTGTAAGGATTATAATTTACATTAAATAATTATGTTAATAATCAGGTAAGGTTTAATAAGGTTTTTAGTAAACATTACACATCACAATATCTCATGTTTTTAGCTGTTTGAATATATATTAACTAATGATCTGTTAACCATTATATAATGTATATATGTAATGCTTTATTAATGAAAGTTATTATATAGTGCCACTAGCAGTTTTTCTGTGAATCCACCCAGACTGTGTCCTCAGACCACAGGTCATCATTCATCCCACGGGTGTTTAGAGGAACTGCTCAACTGAATCTCGGTCGAATGTTTGAGACATCTAGAGATGAATGCTTTCTTGACAGTGGCTTAACACGCTTGACTGCTGGATTGACACAGAGTAAGGACAATTTCAGCTGTTGTTAGTGATTCAAAGTGACGATTGACCAGAGAAAACACAATAGAGAACATGCTGTTCATCTTTATTGACTTTGAAAAGATAAAGGTGTATGTTTTAGAAAATACTGCGGCATACCAATAATTAAAAAAATAAATAAAAATACATATATATATATATATATATATATATATATATATATTATACATGCATGCAATCAGGGGAGCCCATGTCTTATTAAGGGGAGCCGAGCTCCCCCTAGCTCCCCCGTAGTTCGCACCCTGCCCCACCCCTAAACCTAACCGAGGTCATACAAATTCATATGAATTAGCCACCTTGTAAACAATACAAATTGGTCATGAGATAGTGTTGTATGTTTCAAGTAGTCTTAATGAAGGTGGAAAGAATAGAATGTCATAAATTGAATAATAAAGAATATACAAAATTAAATGGTCCTGTTAACCCCTTCTGTTTCACTTCTAGACTAAAACATTGTTTTAGAACAATGGCACAACCAGCAGGCTTAAATTAACCTTTTTTGGCCTTATTACAGATGTAATTACTTGTTTGCAGATATACCACGCTATCTCCTCAGTTTAATCCATTAACATCTTCTACATGTTTGAGCCACATTAAAGGACACATTATTTCTGGTAACAATTCAGTAATGGCTCCACTGAACTTTATGTGTGTAAGACAATGTTGAAGAATAATTATGAAGTAAAAGTATATCTGCTGTTGGGTAAGCTGCGAATAATATTGTTCACGTATCCATGTCTCTGAAGGACTGTCTGTATTTTTTTTTTTAAATAATAAATATTAAAATAGTTTAATTACATTCTAACTCACTACAAGGAAATGTAGCAAATATAATTATAACATGGATTCCTACAATGCATGTAATTGGAACATATCAGACACTGGCATTACATTTTCACACTAGGTTCTGTAAATAATCATGCTTTTGAGCTGAACTTTGACATTCACAGTTTTTGCCATTTTAGCAGCTTATTTCTACACATATTAGGAATAAAAAACATACTATAAACCATCAACACAAATTAAGTAATATTTTTCTTTTTTCAGCCAAAGCCAGCTCATGCCATTTTCTCATATATGTTATTTTCCTTCCACCCTCAATACTGCAAATGCTTTAGATCTCACTGAGCAATGAACAGGCTTGTGTTGATAGCTTCAGATGAAGATAAAAAAAATTGGAGAATGCAAGAGCCTATATTGCACTGCCAGTTGTTCTGGACAATTGCTCTGGGAATAGGCATGAGATGAGATGGTTTTTCTCTAGAGCTCTCTCCATGGACTAAATGTGATTCATAGACATTTGCATAACTGACAATTACCTGGGAAAAAATGAGATCAAATTGTCTGCCTTGGGGATGACATAAATGTATTTTAAATGAGCTTCTTCTTTATTTCTGCAGCACATTTAATAGTAATATTTTGTTCTTGGGCAAAATGAAGAATTTAATTCAATGTTGACTTGTGTGGCCTGTCCAATTAACACTAAAAAAAAAAAAAAAACCTGCGATTACATCCTCAAATACCATGTATGATTAAAAGACGTATGATCTCCAGCGGTTTTGGGGTTGAGCTTCATGTCAACCTGATGCATGACTGGGAGTAATACATGGAGCTGTAATAAGTGTAGTCTGTGAAAATGCTCCTCTCCTTTGGGAAATTATATTGTTCCAGCATTTCACAAAAACACCTCCACCCACAACCTGTGGTCTGTTCCACAATTCAGCGTATGATCGGCAAGATATGAGCTCTGCACTTCCATAACTATTATATAATACCAGCTGTGCTTGTGTTAATAATTGTAGCCATGTTACACCTCACTGACCTGCACCAGGATAGATGAAGTTTTAGCACAAGATGAAACATTTCTCTGCTGTGTTTTGAGTCACATGTATATTGTATACTATAAATTGTGTTTCAAAAACAACTACTGGTCAAACTACTTTTCGATCATTACCTTCAGTAAGTATAAAAACAGGAAAACAAAGCCAAAACCTGGATACTTTAGGCGATATAGAAATCCTGGCCAGGACGTGTCCGGGAAAAATGGCACGTATGGTCACCCTAGTTTATTCATTTCATCACCTGATATATACACAATACGCAGATGGTGATAGTGTGCTTTGAAAGCTTTGACAGTGATCCAAAAAGAATGAACAATTTATATTTACAGCTATGCTCTTAGCAAAGCATTCTAATTAATCTAATTTATTAAGACCAATTTATTTTGCTACCTTGAATAAATATTTGGAACAAAAACAGTTCCCTTCCAATGGAACTTGAACTGCGTCCTCTAGCGATCGCTATGGGGAATGCCACGCATCATTTGGATTAAAACTAAATCGTAAAAATAAGACCATCTAATAATAATTCTCAACTTGATCAGATGACAATTAGACATCATAAACAACAATCTTTGTCACTCACCTTATGCGAAGGTTGGTGTTGTTTAGCATTTACTAAGCACTGTATGTTGGGCTGAAGTGAAGAAAGTTGCAAGTGGAGATTAGTCTCGATGTTAAGCTTATTTTGGTATTTTGTCTTGAGTGCCACCAATGCAGAAAATCCAGCTTCACATAAGTATGTTGTCGGAAATGGCATTAAAAACCTAGAGCTTTGTCAGAAAGATCAGGATACACTGTATCCAAAAATCCATCAAAGATTTTTGAGAAAATGTAAATTTTAATGCATTGTCACAAGATAAGTCAATGAGGCTGTTATGCTCTTTTGCACTTAAACTTGTGACGGCTCCCTAACACAAATTTGCAAAAAGATTTTCAATCCAGGTAACCTGAACATCTGGAGATGGAAAGTAGTCACGCAACTGGCTCTTCAGTCCTTGGAGATGCTCTTCAATCAGCTTTTTAACCGAGGCTGGTAGGCTCATGGCTTCTTCTGTCAAACAATGTGACAAATTCTCAAACAATTTGGAGTTTGATTTGCAAATTCGCCTGACCCAAATGTCCAGTTTCTTTATTGTGACTTCGATTTTATTTTGGACTTGAGACGCTGTCATTGATTTGCCTTGAAGACTCAAGTTTACTCCATTTAGGTGACTGAAAATATCATAAAGGTAGGATAATTTTGCAAGCCACTCAAAATCACGGTCCGAAAGGGGAAATTTTGAGTCAGATAAAAAAATCTGTGCTTTGTTGCTTAATTCAAAGAGACGAGTAAGCACCCTGCCTGTTGAAAGCCACTGTACCTCAGTGTGTAAAAGAAACTGAACATGGTCACTTCCCTTTTTTTTTTTTTACAGAGAAGTTGAAACAAACGTGACTGAAGGGGCCTAGTCTTTATGAAATTGACTATTTTAACAGCCTCATCCAAGACACATCTGAGATCTGTGGGCATCTTCCTGGTAGCTAGTGCTTCCCGATGTAAACTGCAGTGGATGGAACTCATAAGCGGAACAACAGGTTTCACTCACGCAACGACTCTGTTGCGATACCCCACCACGCATTTAGACCAATCTATTCCATTTGAAAAAATAAATGCATTCAAAATATCAAATTTACAAAGAGAAGGAGGTTGGAAAGTTTTGCTATATCGGTAGATTCATCCAACTGTAGGGCATAAAAGAGACTCTCTTGAATGTTTTTTAACCAACTTCTGAGTTATATCATCTGCCATTTCATTTATTCTTCTCTCAAGTGTATTATCTGAAAGTGAAATCAGATTTAACTGCTTGCGGGCCTTTTCTCCACCCATCACGCCAACCATTTATTTTGCTGCAGGTAAAATCAAATTTTCACCAATTGTGTGATGTTTTCCAGACTTTGTAATGAGCTTTGCAACACAATAAGATGCCTCCACTGCTTTACTGTTGTTACTGCGGAGAACAGAGAACGCAGTTTCAAAACTGCGGAGAACAGAGAACGCAGTTTCAATTTTTTTTTCCTGCTTTGGAACTCTTTTTTTGTTGTCAAAAAACTCAATAGGCTTGGACGCATATTCGCTATGTTTTGTCTCCAAGTCCCATCGTAGTTTGTTCGGTTTCAAAGCTTCATTTGACAAGACTTCTCAGCATTCAACACAGAGCGATAACTGCTCTTTCTCTGCTCCCACACATGTGAAACCTAGCGCTAGGTAGTCAGTACAATATTTTCTTCGTTTAGGTTTATTTTGAGTCTTTTCAGTGTCAGGCTTACTTGTAGATGAAGAAACGTCTGTATTTTACCTTTTCAGCAATCACATTGACAGCCATTTATCCATGTTTAAACCTGTCATGACATGTATGCAGCAAAAATATGTTAGATAAATTGGCAGGTTGTTATTAAACCAGTCAGTGAGCTTGAATAGTGAACACATAGTAACAGTTTATTATTTATTTCTCGTTATTTAATTATATATCAAATTATGATATTTAATTATGACTAGACATTTTTACATATATTAACAATATTATTATTTCTATTAATAATAATTGGCGGCCCTCCTGCAATAATGTTGTGGCCCACAGGTTGAAAACCACTGGCCTAGCCCGTAACAGGTAAGTTACATGCGTAACCTGAGATGTTTACGCTCACTGCATAAAATTATTTCTTCCATGATGTTGGCTTCGGGTAAACTCATTTTTCACTTTGCAAGCACATAATGAATGGAAGATGACAGAAAATGGTTAATAATGAAGAGATGGGGAGGGTGTGTATTAGCATGTCTCCATAACCATGTTTTGAATTATTGTTAATAAAATGCATTTTAGGACACATTTACATAAATTTGCCCTTTTAGCAGATGCTTTTAATTATTTAAAATGTAAAGATTGGAGGAATACAAAATAATGATAAGAAGAACAATAATAATAATAATAATAATAATAACAATAATAATAATAATAAAAACACCACAAGGAGATAGAATTACTTTGAAGTGCTTTGATGGATGAATGGATAGAAAATGTTCAATAGACACTATGCAGTACAATAAACTATGCAATACACTACTCACATGTGTACTACATGAGCAGGAGTTCAATCACACAACTTTGAGTGTGATACTGCTTTTATGCAACTGTATGACAGAACAAGTATATAAATAAATAAGGATAATCCAAAGAGAGTCTAAAAAAACTATTGTTTGTGAAACCACCTTTTTTCACCACAGATTTAAAAAACATTGATATTTAAACAGTAGAAAGCCTCTGTTACTAATTCTGAAATACCACTTTATAATTACCAACGATGGCTTGGGCTGAAATTCAGTATTTTAAGTGTAAAATAATATTATCTGGGTCTGATTGAGTTTTCATTCTTTACCATGTTCACTGAGGAAAGCAATATCTTTGTCATAGTATCCTTTCAATGACTAAGGTGATTTCACATGATTGGTATCTGCACTGGCCAATTCTCAATGAAGTAAAGCATCAGTTTGGGTCCTGTTGACTGGTTCCCGATGTTTCATTACTGAATGAATCAGTGTTGTTGAGTGACTTTGTTGAATGATCTGCTGACTTACCCATAAATACAGTCACTTGGTACCACCCACTGGTTCACTCAATGACTCGAGACTGGACTGGACTTGCACAAACTCGACAATGAAGTCCTCATTTCAATGCATTTAACCCATCCAAGTGCACACACACAACATTGAGTAGTGAACACTCACTGTTGTGGGCAGCCAATTTTGCTGCAGCATCTGGGGAGCAATTGAGGGTTAGATGCCTCAGTCATGTGTATTAAAAGTGGAAGAGAGTGCTGTTCATTCACTCCCCCGTCTACATTTCATGCAGTGTGCAATGTGAGAACAATTAAGAACATCCCATGGTAACTAGGATTTACACAAGCTTCATTCTGGATCCAGAACACCTGAGAAGAGATGATGCTAACCCCTCAGAGGACCTCAGATGATGCCAACCCTGAAACAACATACAGAACTACCAAATTTTGCTATAAGTTTGATTGCAACATATAATAATTGCTGTTAATAGTGTTCATAGTCTGTATGATTATGTCTTTAATTGATTTTTCCATACATTTCTGCTGAATTTAGCAAATGGCTGCAATATAACAAAGAGTGAAAAATTTAAGGGGGTCTGAATACTTTCCGTACCCACTGTATATTGTACAGCTGCTTTGCAACCATAAGGGTTCTCGGACACTTCTGGTTTGGCCCTGGAACCAAAAGTTTGCTGAAACTGGAGCACTTTAACTAGTAAAAGGATTGAGAACAGATGCTGCAGTACTCCAAAGAGTTGGTTAGCACATGTCATTGGTCCATCAGGCCACACAGAATAGCCCAGTATTCCCTAACCCTGTTGTTGAAGGCACACCAACCGTACACTTTGGTGGCTTTCACACTGGGCTTGTTTGATATGGTTCGAACCCGAGTGTGATGGTTCCCGGCACCCCACGCATTGTTGGTCTGGTTTTCTGGTTTCTCTCTTGATTCTATCGAACCCCGGTGCATTTGTGGTCATCTTACGTCATCACAAACGTGCACAATGTATGATAGAAAACAGAACGTGGGTCAATATATTGTGATTTTTAATCAATTTGGTGCTATTATGCACAGCATAATAAACGACATATGGGTTTACTGTATGTTTGTCGCATGCACATTTACATTTACATTTAGTCATTTAGCGGACGCTTTTATCCAAAGCGACTTACAAATGAGGGCAATAGAAGCAATCAAAACTAACAAGAGAGCAACAATATATAAGCAGAAAAAAATAGAAAGTTAGTGTTAGTTGTTTTTTTTAATAAAAAATATAAATAGATAAAGTAGAATTAAAATAGAATAGAAAGTGCTAGAGTTAGAGGGTCAAATAAAGATG
>NW_015540935.1:1171872-1175062 GCF_001515605.1 Sinocyclocheilus anshuiensis
TGTAGAGGTTTGATAGAAGTGGCTGGAAGACCTGCCAAGAGAACATTGCAATAGTCCAGCCTGGATAGAACAAGAACTTGAACAAGGAGTTGTGTTGCATGTTCTGAAAGAAAGGGCCTGATCTTCCTAATGTTGTATAAAGCAAATCTGCAGGGCCGAGCAGTTTTAGCAGTCTGGTCTGAGAAATTCAGCTTATCATAAATCACAACTCCAAGGTTTCTAGCAGTTTTTGGTTAGTTAGTTATAGTTGATGAGCCTAACTGGATGGTGACATTTTGATAAAATGATGGGTTTGTTGAAACCACAAGCAGTTCTGTCTTATACAGGTTGACCATGTTTCTGAATGACAGAACCTAGTGATGCCATGTAGACATTGAAGAGAAGTGGTCCAAGAACTGAGCCCTGAGGCACCCCAGTAGCTAGATGTTGCAACTTGGACACCTCACCTCTCCAAGATGCCTTGAAGGACCTGACTAGAAGTAGACTGCTATTTTGAGGAGACAGCAGATTACCATTAATTTGCCACTCTGTTTGCACTTGCTACAAGTGAATACACTGCAGGCTTACTCTTGCTCGGATCCAAGGTAAATCAGCAACACTATCATCACTTATACAGTGTGTGTTTTATTGAAGAAAATACATTGTAATTGGCTAAAGCGCATGCGCAGTTTACTTTACTTCCTGAACTGCGCGCACCCGAGTCCGTGTTGATTTCATAGTCACGCGAACCGTGCCACAGTTCGAGTTCAATTGAACTCAGACCACCTCCTTCAGGTAGTTTTGGGTTCGGTACCTCAGTGCGCTCCCACGTTCGCACCCACGTTCGCATGACATCTTTCACACTAGCCTAATGTACCGAACTCTGACATCAATCGAACCCGGATGCGCACCAAACGTGCTAGTGTGAAAGTGCCCTTTTTTTAACTCTTCCTAAACAAACAGACCAGATTCATCTCATTAGCTTGTTAGTAGAGACTTTAAGACATGCAAAATGTGTACTATGTGTACTTGCCTGGTTAATGTTTCCAGGTATCGAGTCACAAGAATAAAAAGAGGTAGTAGAGGCAGTACACGGAAAACTGATCAAATGCCAATAAGCTGAAAAAAATCTTCAGCTCACTAACCTTAGGTCCTGCCTGATGTGAATGGCATTAGTGTTCTGAATGATTATGCCCTGTGAGTTTCTGTATAGTGAGAAAAGAAAGGGCCATGCACTGATCCTTGAGGTACCCCATGGATAGCTGATGTGATCTCCTCTTCTCCACGATAGGTTGGACTCAAACCTACCTAAAAGTGTGGTTCCTGTAATGTTGAGTTTATAGTCAGTGTATACAGGAGGGTCTGGTGTTTCAAAGACATCAGGTCTTGCAAATTAAGAATGAATGTTTTGGAGACAGGACACTTGGATAGCTTTGAATTTACCCAATTTCTAACCAAACTTTCGACTATTAAATGTTTTTGAGGTGAAAACTAGTACTACCACCTTCGGCTGCTTTCTGTTCTCTACAAGAATGCAGGGAGCTGGCTTAGCCCCTGTTGAGGAAATTATGCAATTGTCCTATTGCAAGTGTGTCTTTTCTTTTTATGTAATGATTTTGTATTGTAACCAAATACACTTGTTGTTTTAATTGTTTTATTGAGAAAATGGTCTACTAAGTAAAAAGACCACACTTGTTGTTTGAAGCATTTATTAGAAAAGTATAGACAGAGAAAAACATGTATTAGTAAGAGCTTTACTAAAAAGGAAAAACGAGGGAAAAAAGGAGGCAGGTGTTGTGTTGCAGACAAACCGCAGAAGGCAGCATAGGAGAAGAATCCGAAGAAGAATGAGAAGATGGAAGGCCTTATATATACAAATCCTGAGGGGATTCCGGGAGCTTATGATGTCACAAGACATTGCAATTGACAGGCTGTTTATAAGAGACTGAAATGCAATGATTACAGATGCTGATTCTTTGGAACAGCTTCTCCAGTGCCAGATGCCTTGCTGTTAATGCCTTTGACAATCAAAGCTTGCAAACGATTTGCTTTTGTTTTTTATATTAGTATTCTGTATGTAAAGTATTTAACCTGTAGACAATAAAACTATACTTAAAACCAAGAAGTTCACCTGCCAGAACAGACTTGAGCAGAACAGACCACGGAGAAGTCTTCTGTGACCTGTTTTGTAAGTATGAAAACTTAGATGCTTATGATATAGGATAGATTTTACTTACTTTACTTAACCTGAGAAAAATTAAAATAAGGTAGAAGGTGTACAAAATGTAGTACGATAAAACGCCCCGCAGGCAAGGATTGTGGGGGAAACCAGAGCACCCAAAAATTTGATACAGCTTTGCATGTCCTCTTCCTCCAGACACAGGGAGAACATGCAACTCCACACAGAAGAGTTTTCTAGCTCAGGTGGTACCCGAACCAGGGACTTTCTTGCTGAAAGATGACAGTGCTACCCACTGAGCCACCGTGCCATGCCAATTCTTGCACTTGTTAAAATTACAAATGACTTGCTTCTTGCATCAGACCAAGGTTGCATCTCATTGCTAGTTTTACTTGATCTTAGTGCTGCGTTCGACACCATAGATCATGACATACTCATAGATCGATTACAAAACTATATGGGTATTCAAGAGCAGGCTTTAAGATGGTTTAGATCCTACCTGTCCGATCGCTACCACTTTGTTTATTTAAACGGGGAGTCATCTCAATTATCACCAGTAAAGTATGGAGTGCCACAAGGATCTGTCTAGGTCCTCTGCTATTTTCAATATACATGTTGCCTCTTGGTAATATTATTAGAAAATACGGGATTCGTTTCCACTGTTATGCTGATGATACTCAACTATATATTTCAACAAGACCAGATGAAACTTCTAAATTATCTAAGCTAACAGAGTGTTACAAATGTAAAATATTGGATGACCAATAATGTTCTCCTATTAAATTCGGATAAGACAGAGATATTACTTATTGGACCAAAAAACAGTACACAGAATATCTTGGATTACAATTTGCAACTAGACAGATGTACTGTTACTTCCTCTACAGTCAAACAAATTGTTGTTATATTAGACAGCAACTTGTCTTTTGAAAATCACATTTCCCATGTTACAAAAACAGCATCCATCTATCTTAGAAACATTGCCAAGTTACGAAACATGATACCTGTTTCTGATGCAGAAAAGCTAGTTCA
>NW_015540935.1:1175074-1193945 GCF_001515605.1 Sinocyclocheilus anshuiensis
CCGTATCAGTTACAAAATATTATTACTTACCTACAAGGCCCTTAATGAGTTAGCTCCTGCGTACCTAATTAGCCTTCTACCACACTACAATCCATCACGCTCCCTAAGGTCCTAAAACTCTGGACTCTTGGTAGTTCCTAGGATAGCAAAGTCCACTAACACATTTCTGCCATATGTACATTTACTGACATACTCACCACTAATAAGCTACTACTAGCTATATTGTAGAAACATATGTTGTACAGCTGCTTTGCAATGATTTGTATTGTGAAAAGCGCTATACAAATAAACTTGAATTTAATTGAAAAACTTGAATTGAATTCTATAAAATACATAGACAAAAAGTATAAGATCCCATTAATCAACCCATACATGTGTCCTAACAAACTGCTCTGTTGTTTCTGTGTCTGCAGATACACAAAGCTGAAAACTGCCACCAACATCTACATCTTCAATTTGGCACTGGCTGATGCTCTGGCCACTAGTACACTTCCATTCCAGAGCGCCAAGTATCTAATGAACACCTGGCCCTTTGGAGAGCTTCTTTGTAAAATTGTCATAGCCATTGACTACTATAACATGTTTACCAGTATCTTCACCCTCACTATGATGAGTGTGGACCGTTACATTGCGGTGTGCCACCCTGTGAGAGCACTGGAGTTTCGTACCCCCATCAAGGCCAAAATCATCAATGTGTGCATCTGGATTCTCTCCTCTGCTGTTGGAGTGCCAATTATGATCATGGCAGTTACCAAAGTGACAAACCAAGGTGAATATGTATTTAAAAGCAATATTTTTAGAAAGCAAGTTGTATTTGTTGGAAGATGTGTCTTGATATAACCAAGCAATTCAAATTTAACCATCTTCAAAATCTAATTTAAATGTATTCCATTACAGGTGCAACTGTCTGCATGCTGAAGTTCCCTGATCCAGACTGGTATTGGGACACAGTGACAAAAATTTGTGTGTTTATCTTTGCATTTGTGGTACCAGTGCTAGTCATCACAATCTGCTATGGTCTGATGATCCTACGTTTGAGAAGTGTCCGTATTTTCTCAGGCTCAAAGGAGAAGGACAGAAACATGCGTAGAATCACTCGAATGGTCTTGGTAATAGTGGCTGCCTTCATTATCTGCTGGACACCCATCCACATCTTCATCATTGTCAAAACACTTGTAGACGTCAACCAAAAGAACCCCTTTGTTATTGCCAGCTGGCACCTGTGTATCGCACTTGGCTATACCAACAGCAGCCTCAATCCTGTCCTGTACGCTTTCTTGGATGAGAATTTCAAGAGATGCTTCCGAGACTTCTGCCCACCCTTCCGAACCAGAGTTAACCAGAATAGTCTTAACCGAGCCAGGAATTCTACAAGGGAGCCAGTGTCAGTTTGTGCACCTTCAGAGGCAGGAAAGAAGCCAGTATGACTAGGCCTGGAGAGGATCCCACGGGTCACTCAAATCTCCACTACTGAATTCTAGGAGCAGAATGGAAGAGCCACTTCCTACGTCTTGGAAAGCATGCAGCTCCACAGTACTCAATACTGTCTCAAGTTTTGCATATTCAGAATGTAACCAGAGAGACTGAGATAAGCAGCTCCTCTCCTGCACCATTTATTACTTTATATTGTGGATTGGCCCTAGTATTCCTTCGGAAGAAATGGTAACACAATGATGAGCCTCTTCTGAGCCCAATATCCAAAACAGGGTAAATTATCAGGGTCTGGTGGACTTTCAGAGTCTGAAATCTTACTGGTTCTGAGGACATAACCTAATTCTGAATGAAGGACCATTCGCTGAAAGTCTGTAAACAATGGATGAATAAATTCCCTGTGAGTGAAAATAGCTGCTGGTACATCAAAAAATGAAATCCAAGACAGGCTACAAAAGCAAATAGTGAAGATGGGTTCCATTTGGAGGATATTAGCTCAAAAATGACAAATATTTTCAGCAGTTGATTATATATGTTATTTCCTCTATCTCTCAGAGTTGCGGACAAGCCTTGGGGAAATAGAACAAAACTAAAACAAACATGGGAAAGTGATGTAAAAACTCTCCTCAAATGTCATAAACCCTAGTGATAGAAACTGTGGGAATGATGGGAAAATATGTCTTGTCCCAGAATAGACTGCTGTCAGATTGGAGAAAACTGGAGAAAGGTGGTATGTTATGACATACAGACTAGAGAATATATGGTTTGAACCTGATCCTAGCAATGTGGAAAAATAAATAATGGAAATAATATTGATGGATTATTATCCGTTATTGCTGAAGACCAGCTCACGATACCAAACTCTGCTTCATCTGTGGCCTCCTCCCCAACTTACTCCATCACTGTAGTCCATGAACAAACTTATTTTCTAATGTTGCCAATCTTTGTTCAATTACTGTGATGAGGTGTACATGACAAACTTCTGAAAACCACCATTTAAGGACATTCCCAATATGATTTACTTAAAGCAGAAAGTACACCCAACTGAAGAAACACTCTAAATCACCATTTAGAGTGTTGGAATAAATGATCCATTAAATGTCACATCAAAATTGCATTACATTGGCTTGGTTCTACCTTTATGTGAAATATTGATCATCTCCAGAAGCAAGGTCAAAATTCACAAGAAGTTTTTCCTCTGGCATTCCTGATATATTAAGAAAAATATTATGGTAACACTTTATTTTGATGGTCCCTTTTTAACATTTTGTTGACAATAAATAAAGTTCCACCTACATGTGTACTAACTCTCATCAGAGTATTAGTAGACTGTTTGCTTAATATATGCTAACTCTTTATTGTCATGGTCTCCCAACAGACATTCTACTGACTATAAGTAACTTTGCAAGTACATGTCAACTTATTCTAACCCTAACCCTACCAGTCTACTAATACTAATACTCTAATGAGAGTTAGTAGACATGTAGGTGGAACATTACTTTTAGTCAACAGAATGTGTTAAAGGGACCATCAAAATAAAGTGAAATCAATATGATATATACTGACTTTGAGTATTAGTTGAATGTGACATTACAGCCCTTGGAACCTACAATCATTTCTTAATGTCTTGATTTTGATCTGTAATGAATGCAATTAACAATTTGATCAGTGTTATATCTTATATTCCTACCAAAACAGCAAGTGCTTTTTATGTCACTGTGCTTTTATAGTAAAGTCAGAAGTGTAGCAAAAGAAGAATGTCTGTAGATATATAGGAACAATTTATTATTTGGGATCTTTCATTGTGGTTGGCAGTACAATTTTGTTAAATTCCATTGAAAATCTCCAGAGATAGTTTTGCCATTTAAGAGGTGAATTGAACATTCCTCCTAAATGCTTGGTGAATTTTAATTGCAGTACTTCTTTTGAGTTAATTAACTGGATTGATTTTGATCTTAACCAAAAATAGTACAGGCCCACTATATGACTCACAAGTCAAGAGTAAGTGTTTTTGATGCCTCTAGATATTTTCTTCTTGTACTAGCTCACTGAGTCACTTGATTTACATATTGTTATGATACTGGTAATTGTACTGAGCTGTAATTTTGTTCATAAGTGATTTTAGTGAAATTGTGTTTGTGTTGCATTTTTAAGAAAGATATAAAAAGGTGTTTATAAGAAACTGTTAGACAGTAAACATCTGCAGAAATACAATCTGATTTGTACATGGTCAAATTATATACATGGTCTTAAAAGAGTTGTTTAGGCATCAGTTTGTGGGTCCATGGTTAACAGAACAGACATCCACATTTTGTTCTACAACATACATGTTTCACAGTCATATATCTTAAAACAGAGGTTCTCAATTCCAATTTTCATAAGGAAAGAGCTCCATGACCTGAGCTGGGTCCCAATCTAGTGTTCACTGCTCCATATTCCCCGAGCATGTTCACTTCACTTGACACAATGCATTCATTTGAAACATCCTGCAACATCATCACACACAGATGAAAATTCAGTAGTGCATAAAAGTTTGAGGTATAATGACATATACCTTTGTAAATAACAGAGACAAACAAAATGCATCAGGACCGGAATTGAGAACCACTGTTATAAAACAATGTGCGTTAAAGGGATAGTTTAGCCAAAAATGAAAAATTCTGCCATCATTTACTCATCATTTACTTTTGTAGAACACAAAAGAAGATATTTTGAAGAATGTTAGTAACCAAACAGTTGATGGTAGCCATATATTATTTCAATAGGACTTTCTTTTCAAAAGAAGAAAGAAACTCATACAGGTTTGGAACAACATGAGGGTAAGCAAATTATGACAGAATTTTCATTTGTGGGTGTACTATCCCTTTAAAATAACAGGTTCATATGTATCAATATTCAATGCTAAATCTCTTCTTTTGGACTACAAATCAATCAGTGCTATACACTCACCATAAAACCATAAGGACTGCATACTCCGTATTGAAAGCGTTCTGAATTGATGCTGTATTTGAAATAATGATACCTGACTCCATTTGTCCTTACGCGATGCAAGTTAGCAGAATATTTAGTCTTATTTCTGGATTTGTTCAATTTTTGATGAGAAGCTTTTATGTTTTTGTGGAATGTTCTTTTATGTTTTTGTGGAATGAACAGTGATTTTTTTTTTCATTATTTATTATTGATCAAAAGATTCCTGTTATCTCTGCTGGTTGTTAAAACGTGGCAGAACAGAAGGTGTAATTATGTTGTTGCATATATCTAGACCGGTCATGCTGCAGTGCTCAGTGTATAATTGCAACCTCCAAATGCCATAATCGTAGAATTTCTCACAAGCTTGCACAAGATCTGCTTATATTGTATAAATCCTTGAAAATATTAATATTCAAATAAATAAAAGCATATGCATATATTTTGACTAATAACTGATAATTGGCAACCAGGCTTTCTGTGTGCATGTTGACTGCAGAAATACTGTATATGAACTCCCGGTTGATTAAACATTGCTTACTTGCTCCTGTCTTGGTGAGTAAGTTGCTATGAATACATGATGATTTGTGTGATGACACCATGATGAAACAAGACTGTTTCCTGACACTTGTTGAAGTACTTCATTTTTAATTGAGAGGGCCACTTTCTTGTATCACTTTAAAATTGCTGCAAGCTTATTAATTAGGCCTTTCCACCATTTGGTGGAGGACAACCTAATGGAAATCCGGGTCTTTTACACAGAGGAGTTAGTTGAATGAATCCAAGAAACACTAGAACATTCTCTTTTAAAGGGGTCATATGATGCGATTTAAAGTTTTCCTTTCTCTTTGTAAAGTTGCAAAGACTAAAGTCTCAAATCCAAAGAGTCAGCCACGCCTACCTAAAACGGCTCGTTCTAACACGCCCCCACATATCTACGTCATCGAAAAGACTGGTCCGGATACTCAGGTGCGGTGCGATGAACCAACAGCTCCGCCTCACGTGCGCCCGCCGTGGCTAGCTAGCTCGGCTACCTCCGATCGCGGCGTCCGCTCCGTCAGACACGTCGCCTGCCTCGTTTCTTTCTCAGCCTCCCGTTTCTCACAGTCACAACCCTCCGCGGTCCTCTTCTCTGAAACTCCCTCTCAGTTTCGTCGACTTTACTGGCTCTTTTTAGCGTCTTTTCCCTTCTATCTAAACGTGCGAGCGTCTCGTGCTCCCCACGGGTCCAGCGAGAGAGTCAGCCAAACCAAAAAAACGAGCGAGGACAAAAAACAGCTTCCAGCCCTTTTTTCCTCCGCGTCGCTTCAATCAATCACGTGTACCCCGTGTTCTACGTGCATGCCCCCACACACTACGGACAATACAGCGTGAATATTCAAATGACCAATAAAAAGCGGTCACATAAACACAGGAAGGATAAAATAATAAAAGGTTAACTGCATAAAACCTCTGATAATATTATTTAACAAAATAATATAAACTTTAACCTTTAGTTTTACTCACTGTCATGTCATAAAATGACAAATTATTGATCTCCCTTTAATCATGTAAAATAAATTAGTATTTACTTATTTGAAAATCAGTTGTCACTTATTTATTGAAAGTAAATAAACGTTTACATTTTCATAGTCATGTAATTGGGTTTTTGAGAATAAGAGGGATCAATCATAACCCACCCAGTTTCCCTTACCCTATAATACCCGAGTTTACCACTGGGCTACATACAGTATTTGAAAAATAATGTGTTTTTTGAACATTAAAGCATGTCAACATATTCTGTTACACCAAATACACAAAATAATGATCTTTAAAATAGCATCATATGACCCCTTTAAGCAACAAGTCTCTTGACAAAACAACCACAGCTACAATGGCATCAGCATCATCCAAATAAATGGAGCATGTTCTGGAAAGACTAAGAAATGTGCACTCCACAGTGACACGTAAAAGGTAATTCATTCTGAGAGTAGGCATATATTTCCTTATTCTATTGAATGGCAATGCCGGTCTAACAGCAGAAATCCCAGTGAAGATACAGTAAATGAGCTTAACATAATGAACAGCATCATTAGCAACATGCAGCTACATAATCCAGTGACACTTAACACATCTCATTGATGCAAGTGAGGACACATCATTAAAAGAATGTAAATGAGACATCCTTATGATGAAATATAGATAATACAATTCTCCTATTCTTAAAAGTCCACGAACAAAATAAAATGAAAAAAAAAAAGCTTAAGACCGATAGGGAGAATGAAGCAGGGAAGGCTGGACAAAGATAAAGAGAAAAAGAGAACATATCATTAACACCGAGTTGTCATGTATATTTATGCATATTCTCATGTGTCCGAAACATATTCACTAAGCCACTGGTTAAATCTTTCAGTAAGCCATTGTTACCCTATTGTAAATTTCAATGTAACTGATCTCCTCAGAAATGAGTAAACCACTATAGTGTCAAGTTCAATAAGCACTCTTTTATTAAATAGTCTATTCATGCTGCATTTAACTTTTTCTCTACCTGCAAATGTCCTGTTCAATATCCTTCAGAGTTGGGGAAGCTACTGAAAATCTATCCTGTATAGTGCTACAAGCTACTCAGAATTTAAAGTGATGTAGTCAGTCAGTCATTATCACAAAATAAACCTAAACAGGGTGATTCAAGACCTTGCCCTTGCATTGCGTTGAGGTCCTAATCACCTCATCAGGTTTATTTTGTGATAATGACTGGCTGAATATATATTATACCACCTAGAAAACTACTTAGCAAATTGAAATATGCATTGAATAAAACATTGATTTGAGTTGAATATATTTAAACATTTTAATCTAAGTGCAATTGGAATGTAAGTTTTTTTTTTTTTTTGGATTAGTCAGATTACAATATTTTGTTACAATGTAACATACCAGTATGCCTCTAATTTAAGTTCTCTCTAATCAGGTCATTTTGTTTGTTAACAATTAATTGTTCTTCCTATAAGATGTTATTGATGGTTTATTATCAAAATGTTTATGTTCACAAAAAAAAAAAGTATGCAAGTATACCATTTTTATTGCATTCGCAAGATGACACTAATTAACCATTCAAACTTGCATTGATATGAAAAAAAGAGAGACAGGAAGTAGCACTGGAATGTTGACATGGAAAATTATCAAAGATACAGTTAAGCACCAACAACTTTTTATTCCTTTTCACACAAATTGTGATTACAGGTCAGATTTGCGATGAAAAAAACTTATTTTCACACGAATCCTTGCACAATATTGTTATGACCAGCTTCATCTGTATGACTTTTCTAACATAGTGGTTACAGAGGAGGCTCCCGTACCGCCTCTTCCGCACCACCAGAGGGAACCTTCTCCCGAATATTGACTATTTCCCTTTCGGACTCCAATTCCCATCATGCCTCATACCTGGGACTGATCACACACACATACACACACCTGCATCCAATTACAGACACACATATAAACCGCACACTCACACTAGCTCTCTGCGAAGTCTTGATTGATCCCGGCTGTCACTACTGAGTGTTTACCTAAGCTTTGCCTTCTAATTTTCGACCATGGACTGTTACTGTTTTCCTGGTCACTCTCTGGCTGCCCTTACTTGGATTGTTTACCTGGACTGTGATTGTTTGCCGCTTGCCCAGACTCCTGCCTGTCGCACGTTTTTTGTCTCTGCCCTGCCTCTGATATTGTCTTCACTGGTGATTTACCCTATACCGTTTGATTACTTTTTAATAAAGCTGCATATGGATCCAAATCCCTCTGACGCTTCGCAACAGAAGACTTCGCCAAACAGCGATCCAGCAGCACTCATGCAATTATCTACAGAGTCATCTGCGCAGGCCACACAGCTCGCCATGCACCAACACCAGCGAAACCGGCTCACCACACTCACGAGGAGCTAGTCAAAGCGCTGCAAGGCCTCTGCATGACGCTACCCGAAGCCGCCACTGCCCAAACACTGGCGCCCAATAGCACCACGCCAAACCTGGCATCTCCAATCATCCCACGACTAGCCTTTCCGGAGAAATTGGACGGAGACCCCGCCAAATGTAAAGGGTTCCTGCTCCAATGCTCGCTTTTTGTTAATCAACAGCCCTCGCTATATCCCACAGACTCTAGCCGTATCGCCTTTGTTTGCTCATTGCCTACCAGGAAGGCACTGGAGTGGGCTACCGCTGTCTGGGGAATGGACGGCTCCTCGTTCCCCACCTTCGCAGCATTCCTCCAACACTTTCGTGAGGTCTTTGAACATCCTGCCGAGGGGAAGAATGCTGGTGACCAACTGTTAACACTCTCGCAGGGGAGGAAACCGGCAGCTGAATATGCATTGTCCTTTTGTACCCTCGCGGCCCAGACAGTTTGGGTCGAGGACACGCTAAAACTCCTGTTTCGGAGAGGACTGAATTAGGAGCTCCAGTCTGAGTTGGCTTTTCGGGACGAAGGAAAGAGTCTGGGTGAATTCATTGAACTCCCCATCCAAGTTGATAATCTTATCCGCTCTCGACGTCCTGTTCGATGCACGCCTTGCTTTACGCCAGAGAACAACACATGCAGCTGGGCTTCACTCACCTCAGCCCGGAAGAACGTGAACGCCGCATTCAGAATCAATTGTGCCTCTATGTGGTCAGGCAGGACACAGGAAATTCTCTTGCCCGGTCCGTCCACCACCCAATTCCCAATCGGTGAGTACACATTCCATGTATCACTTCTTAAACCCGCTGGTTGTCCGGGAGGAGAGTCAGAGGAGGTAGCCAGGTCTCAGACCCCCCCCGCCTATTCTGGTTGATGGCGAGGAGGTGTATCAAGTGCACAAGCTGCTTGACTCCAGGCGCCGGGGCGGCATCCTCCAGTATCTGGTCGACTGGGAGGGGTACGGGCCGGAGGAGCGATCCTGGGTCAGCGCTGGAGATATCCTTGACCCCACACTCATGGAAGAGTTTCACAGGACGCATCCGGAGAAACTGGCCCCTTGACCTCGTGGCAGGGACTCCAGTTCCCATCATGCCTCATACCTGGGACTGATCACACACACACACCTGCATGCAATTACACACACACACATAGAAACCTCACACTAGCTCTCTGCGAAGTCTTGATTTCCCCCGGCTGTCAATACTGAGCGTTTACCTAAGTTTTGTCTTCTAGTTTTCGACCTTGGACTGTTACTGTTTTCCTGATCACTCTCTGGCTACCCTTACTTGGATTGTTTACCTGGACTGTGATTGTTTACCGCTTGCTCCAACCTCCTACCTGTCCCATGTTTTTGTCTCTGCCCTGCCTCTGATATTGTCTTCGCTGGTGATTTACCCTGTACTGTTTGATTACTCTTTAATAAAGCTGCATATGGATCTAAATCCCTCTGACGCTTCGCAACAATAGTAAACTTGCTCGATAGCTCACCTGGTATAGCATTGCACTTGTGATGTGAAGCATATGATTGCTGTGAAACATAAAATGATCAAAGACTTGTAGAAGCAAGCTAGAATAGCATAGTTGCCAAATGTGTTTTTTTCTCAAATGTGCTTTTGTCAACACTATTATGTGTTCATTTATTTAAGGCGATAGAGAGAGCATTTTATTCTTTTTTATTTAATTTATGATTAAACCTCACTCACTGGACATTTAATTTCTGAATTGCTGTGATACGTATAACAACCAACGTAATAAAACATTACTGCATTCAGGTTCATCTGTTTTTGGACATTTCTCTTGGAAGTGTCATGAACCATGCAAGCCGTAATACAATATAATTTTGCCAAAACATTGCCACAGGCACATTTTTTCCATTCAGTCTAGGTGACAAATATTAAAGCATTTAATAATGTAACAAACAATCCAAACACACATGTTCCAAAGACACATGCAATAAAAATTGTTCATAGTTAAACAATGGAAAATGCATACAAAGTAAGAAGGAAATAAAGCAATGTAGCTACATTTATTAGTTCCTCCCATTACATGTGATGCAATTGCATCCACACAAGAAAAAAAAAAAAGGTCAGTGCAGGCTCTAAGGAATAGCAATCAGAGAAGAACATCCGCAGGTGGTATGAGCTAGTGCTGTGCTGGTGTTATAAGCCTAAGTCTGATGTCTGTCACACAGCCCTTGTGTCTTTCACATTTCTACCTATCAGAAGTACCAAGGAAACTGAAGGAGCATCTGTTCGCAGGTAGGTACAATTTGCCTTGCCAATTATAACTGAAGGCAGATATATTTTCCATTAAATCAAATCTGAAGGCCACATGTCTTTCTCAGCATCAGTGTATCATTTTCACCAGCAGCTCCAACCCTCTTTTAGTAAAAGATGAAGGTCCTGCAGATTATTACTGAACCCCCTTGCATTTTAGTTATTATGGCACGTGACAAAGCCAACATGGCAGATGAAGTACATCCAAATTTCATTCACACTGCACACGTGCATACTACAAAGAATATGCAAAGTAAGTTCTTCACCAAATGTAGTACCTACTAGACAGTATGCGATTTTGGAAGCAGCACATCTCTAGCAATGGCCCTATCGCACTATGATTGACTATTAATTGTTTGCGCAATAAATAATAATCTGTTATGTTTATGAGCACGCCACATCTGCAAATCGGCCTGAATTAATCAAACTGTTGTAATGCACAGACTAATTATAATGTATGTAAACAACTCATCCACTTAGAAACCACTGCTTTCTGTCATGTCCAATCAAACTTTAAATACCGTTGATTGAAAGTTTTAAGTGAGCACTCAGCTTTTGAAATTAAAGGTAAAATCCCCCTGTCTGTGATTAGCATGACATCTGCAGTGTTTACGGAGCTTTGATGACAGATGATCCAAAAAGAAAGCGACAATTGAAAAATAGCTGAACTGCAATTCACAAATAAAATATACACGGAATATGAAAATTGTATTGTTACTGCATTCTTATAGTTAATGTTTTAAAATCAATGTAATAATGCTTAAAAAAAAATAAAAAATAATAATAATATATATATATATATATATATATATATATATAGATATTCATTTATCTATCTATATATATATATATATATATAGTGTAACAAATGTTTTATTACTTTATTTTACCTGAAAAAAAGTTTAAAGTGAAACTACAACATAAATTTACATTGGACTAAAAAACAAACAGTGAGAACTTTGCCTACTCATTTCAGAAAATCCACTACCAAGGCATCCACCGAGACAAACAGAACTGAACAGCAAAATGACTTAGTTCATTCCCTCAACCCTCAAGCCCTCTTAGTGATGCCACATGCCCCATTAAGTGCTTTTGCTCCCAAGGTCCACACAGTCCCTGCCGTCCTATTATGTGACACCATTAGGACTGCTATATTCAGATCTTCAGTACACAAACATCGAATGGCTAATTTGCCATTGTGTGTTGAAAATCGTTTTTGCTCTAAGAGCATTTCCAGTAAAGCATATACAATTGCATGTAGGAATTGGTGTAAATTGCACCTATGTTGTAGGATGCACTAGAGCTAAAATGCAGAATAATTCTTTTGATTGCATATTGATACACACAAACAGTGTATATTTTGGTGTTACGATGTAAGTACATGTATATTTTAGAAGGCCCTAAAGGCTGTGACGAAGTATAAATACTACCCAAATACTATCATTTCACATATTGAACAGTTATTAAAAAACAATTTATTTAACTGCACTACAGAATATTTTTGGTTAAAAATTCCATTGTTTAGCAAGTACTGTACCTGTATGTTAAAAAAAAAATAATAATAATAATAAATAATGTTTAAATTTGTCTTTTTGGCCTAATTTACTACGATAAGCCTATAATATTAATTCAAATCTTGTGCTGTTGTGTCAGATTTCATGGAAAATTGTATTAGGTTAAGTTGGAACTCTAAGTTGGAATTTATGGAAATTAAAATGGAATTGCATTTACATTTACATTTAGTCATTTAGCAGAGGCTTTTATCCAAAGCGACTTACAATTGGGGGATACATAAAGCGATTCATTGGAAATTTTCGGTCATTTATACAAAGCATATCATATACATTTCCCATTGAAAATGTCAGTTGGGGCATGTGGCATTGCTAGTAGAATAAGATTAGAAAAAAGCTTGTAAAAAACACTGCAATGCCATGCACAGATATATAAATAGTTAGCAAAACAATTGGAATAGTCTGGTATAAATATTTTACAATTGATGCTGGACAAATTAATAGAAATAGGCTAGATGAATAGAGAAGCACTCCTCAATCAGCATGCTACTGTAAATCAAACTATAACCTATATCCGTATGATAAGGCAAGGCAAATTTATTTATATAGCACATTTCATACACAATGTTAATTCAACGTGCTTTACATAAAAGAAAGTAAAATAATCAAACAAATCACAACAATAAAACAGGGAACTTAAAAACTTAAAATTATTTAGAAATTGATTTAAAATGAATTTAAAAGAGTTACAAATAGAAAATGATTATACATAAACTACAGTGCAATCAGTTCGGACGTAGCTGTCACAGTGTGCCTACTGTGAGGAGCGAGGAACGAGGAGAACACAGGAGAATCAAGATCAACAGTCTTTAATGGCATCTAGGGAAAACGCATGTAGGACACAGGATCAACGTTCAAGACAGCACCCTAGACATGGAAACACACAGGGCTTAAATCATGGAAACTAATGAGGGAACACCTGGAAACAATGAACATGATGACATGAGGGAAAACACAGCTGGAAACAAATGAACACAATCAGGTCAGGAACAGGAAGCCCAAATAAGGGCATAAACATAACATGGAGCATGTGGGGGAGGAAAACACAAGACACAGGACTGACAGGTAGGGTTCTGGAAGTAAAAACTCATTAATTTTCTCCATAGGGTCCAGCTATGCATCAAATGTTTCCATCATAGACTAATATATTGGTTAAAATATTAAACTCAAATGTAGGATTTCAGAAAGTACGCAAAGTCTAGCGTGCACACTTACCATTTATGTGGATTTTAGAAAGTGCGCAAAGTGCTCAGCATGCACATTTACCACTACTGTGGATTTTAGAAAGTGCGCAAAGTGTTCAACGTGCACACTTACCACTATGTGGATTTCAGAAAGTGCACAGAGCTTAGCGTGTGAACTTACCATAGCATGGATTTAAATTTCCAGGCATCTGATCACAGATACCTGGAGGTACTGGGCCAAACGGGAGAGGCAAGCTCAAATACGACCCTCTAAGGCGAGGGGAGCACTGCCTGAGACAGCATACACAAGAAGGTTCTCACAAATGCCACCTATACTTCCCGCTCGATGCCTCAGCAAGAGGGGATATCCTGGAGCCCGGACATCCAGACGCAGTTCGAAGTTCCCTTGAAAGGGAACATGGCATACTTATTATTGTAATGCTGATTTAGTGCTTGGGCTTGATTTTTTTTTATTAGGCTACTGTGAATAAGGGTTATATTGCTTGTTTAATGTTAACTAAATAATGTACATGGTAAGATTAGTTGTATCATTATAATCAAGCCTTTCTTTAATGGAGGTGCTGATCGCATTTGCTTTCGCTCTCTATACAGTCAGAACAATCTGTACAGTGCATATCTGTGAGTACAGGTGCTCATACGGATTTGAATACACATGTGCTTCAGCTGTGAGACATTATCTTCATCACATTCAGGGACATCTTTTATCAGGCACTGAAAACTTATTGTAAGTATGTTACATTGCTGCTGCCAACATTATTACATATACAATATCTGACAAATATCTCAACAAATGTTAACAAACTGAACCTTATTGTGAAAGTTTATTGTGAAATAAAAATCTGCTGTTAAAGTGAGTTTTTGGAAGTACAGTAACGGATGATAACATCTATTTTCTGGTTAGTACTGACTGGTTAGTATAAGGCAGTGGCGTAGACAGGAGAGGGGGCACTTACAGCTTCTAGCTTGACCAGGTCTCTCTTGTAAAAGAGATTTTTGATTTTAAAAGGACTTCCTGGTCAAATAAAGGTAAATACTGTAAATAAAATTAATACATTTGAGTTTAATATTTTAGCCAATATATTAGTCTATGATGGAAACATTTGATGCATAGCTGGAATGACTGATGTTGTTCTATATTGTTATAAATAAATGGCGAGGAGGAGGAGGAGGGAGGGAGAGGAGGAGGAGGGAGAGGAGGAAGAGGAGGAGGAGGAGGACGTGGTGAAGGAGGAGGGAGAGGAAGAGGACGTGGTGAAGGAGGAGGAGGAAGAGGGAGAAGAAGGGCAAGGAGACACGCAGTCTCAGATGAAATTCGAGCCTACTGTTTTGAGAATACGAGGCATAGTTTCAAGAAATGTGTTTAAGCAATCGAGAAAAACTTCAATAATAAATTCACTAACCATAGTTGCCATTTATTTACAGCAATATAGAACAACATCAGTCATTCCAGCTATGCAGCAAATGTCTCCATCATAGACTAATATATTGGCTAAAATATTAAACTCAAATATATTTATTTTATTTACAGTATTTACCTTTATTTGACCAGGAAGTCCTTCTAAAATCAAAAATCTCTTTTACAAAAGAGACCTGGTCAAGGTAGAAGCTGTAGCAAGCAGCGCAAGCAAAATAATATAAATGTGACCAAACATTGTATGGGTCAAAGTTATTGATTTTTCTTTTATACCAAAAATCATTAGGATATTAAGTAAAGATCATGTTCCATGAAGATATTTTGTAAATTTCCTACCGTAAATATATAAAAACTTAATTTTTCATTAGTAATATGCATTGCTAAGAACTTCATTTGGACAAATTTAAAGGTGATTTTCTCAATATTTAGATTTTTTTGCACCCTCAGATTCCAGATTTTCAAATAGTTGTGTCTCAGCCAAATATCGTCCTATCCTAACAAACCAAACATCAATGGAAAGCTTATTTATTCAGCTTTGAGATGATGTATAAATTGTATATACAATCCTTATGACTGGTTTTGTGGTCCAGGGTCACAAATAGTAGAAATAGTATGCTAGTCTGATATTTTGAAACCATGTTCCAATTTCTTATAAAATTAACTGGCAATTTATTTAGGAATATTCAATGAACTACTTCTTTTTATTATTATTTTATTTTATTATTTAAATGTTTAATTAATTTGTAATAGTTTTATAGGATTTTTCTGTGCGCTCCATACTTTCCACCATGCTAATCTTTTGAAATATGCTTTTAACTAACAAAACACAGTTCTTTACACATCCTCTATGAGTTTACATACCTTTTTTTTGGTGGGGAAACAAGAAACATTATTCAGTATTAATAATATACTGGATGAATCCTGAGATTTGTTTGCATCCTTCCTGTTATGCGAAACGTAAAATAAAATAGCAGAAATCATAATTTCAACATTCCAAAAGAAAGACAGGCATATAAAAAAGAACTTCAAAGAAATATGTATGTTACAGTATTCTACTTACTAGAATTACTAACTTCAGCTCTGTTTTTCCTATCTTGCTAAGAATTATTTTAGTTTCTTGCCATTATTCTAATTTTAAAAATATACCAAAATGTTTTCTTAAATTGATTATAAAGATACTATTAAAAAATACAATTTAAAAGGTACTGCATAACAATACCAACCAATTGTGCAATCAAACATTAACTTTCCAAATATACTGCCACTGATTTTCTTCTTTAATTAATAACCATGTCCATTAATAATGTTCTTCCCCCAAAGCTGAAGAGAACACATCCAAAAGATCCAAAAGGAAACAAGAAAGCAGCTCCTGACAGCCAGGTGTTTTAACTTTGCCATGTTCACACTCCTGGATCCACAACAGGTCTCTTATCAGAAGGCGGCAGGATGCATCATTCATGAGGGTTACGCAGCTGCAGAAGACATGAGAGAGAAAGAGAGAATGAAAGGCAAGACATGTTGAACTGCTGTCTAACAGGGATAAGGAGACCAAAACAAAACATGCCACACTCCAAAACTGGCACATACACATGCATATCAGACCAAATATGAAAGAGAGCAAGAGTAAGGAATGCATCCTCAAAGACATCCAACGGGTAGTTTGGCTCAAAGCGAAAAGACAGGCCCATATTCATGAAAAATTAGTGTTCTCATCAGTGAGCACCTGCTATGATTGATGGATAGTCATGTTTATGTGCTCAAGCTGTCAAATTTCCACAAGAACCCCTTCCCATTTACACTAGACTGTAGTATAAAACATTTTTAAATATTTAGATTAATTCATCAAATAAAAACACTATCATTCATGCCTCAATAAGTCAATTCCGTAACAAGGAATGTCCCTACCATCTGAGCAATTCAAGCTTTAAATACCATCTTTCATGTTTTAGCAAGCTCAGAGTCAACGCAGCTCCAAGCCTCGCCAACCATCGATCACCAGAGAATGAATGAGTAATGAGATGTTCACACAGCACACGCTCCTGCATTAGAAATCAGCTGGATGCAGCGCAACTGAGTGGAACAGAGCGCAAGAATCTCACGGCATATTTTACAAAGCTACCTGACACACCAACTCACGTTTGATGAAACTGAAATGCCACCTTGTTTGATTTGAGCATGAGCATGAGTATGAATGATGCATGATTTGAGTTGAAAGGGAATAAGCACTTAAATTTGGCTCTGTTTCTCATGCAAAGTGATTGTATCGCTTCAGAACCCTTACCTAAAGAATATATATTTTGTTATATCAGTATATTCAATTATTTATTGTATATTATTGAATAATACACAAGGAATTGACCCTTTTCACATACTGAAAAATATGTAACAATATTTTTACTTATTGTAATGCTTGTCATTTTATATTCAGTAATATGCTTTATAATATATAGATGTACAGGTAATAAATATGGTACTGTGTGTGTGTGTAAATACATTTTAACATATATGTACCATATATAATCATATTTATATGGGAACAGGTCTATACAATATAAATATACTGTATGGAAATATATGAAGAAAATACTGTATATTCTTACAAACACATGGAGATATATATATATATATATATATATATATATATATATATATTCCATGTGTTTGTATTTATAGATAGTACATAAAGCAGGTGATTAAGTTATAAATGTAAAATTTCATTTTCCACCCACCATGGCGGCATGAGTTTAACAAGACATCAAATTGTCCAAAAATCCAAAACTTTTAATATTTGTTGTGTAAATGTGTAGACACATTTTTCTTATATAGCCTATTTCTTATATATCTGATGTGTTATAAACGAACATTAAAATGAGATGTGTTCAGATTTATGTAAGCCCAAGCATTACCTCTTGAAAAAAACAATTCTTGAGAAATTAAGCGTTTCAATAAAGCTATTACATATAAAAATGTAGTGCAGTTTTTGTCTTTATATGTGCTATATTGTAATGTGGTGTTTTGGGGGTTGTTTCATGTTCATGTTTTCCATGTCTTTTATTTTGTAATTGTTTCATGGTCCCTGTTTGTGTCATGCTTCCCTTGCCCTCATGTATTCATGCCATTGGTTCCCCTGTTCATTGTGTCATGTTCTGATTGGTTGTCTTAGTCATGTGTCTTGTTTCCCATTGGTTTGTTCTTGTCATGTGACCCTCTTGTTTCCTATAAGTAGCTTCATGTTCCCATTGTGCCCTGGTCGTGTATTGAAGTTGTAACTCTGCTGTTGGTGAGTCAAGTCTGTTCATGTCAAGTCTGTTCAATCCTCGTCAAGTCTGTTCATGCCTAGTCAAGTCAAGTCAAGTCAAGTCTGTTCATGTCAAGTCAAGTCTCGGATTATGTTTGGATGCTTGGATCACTGTAAATAAAGCTGCACTTGGGTTCTCACTTCAACTCGCCTTCAGTGGATGATTCGTTACAGAATACACGACCACAGCAAAATGAACCCAGCAGATCATCTTGTTCGCCTCCGTCAAGGTAATCGCTCCATTGAGGAATATGTTCAGGACTTTTGTGGACTCTATCACCAAGTGGATTTTAACAGTACTTTCCTTAAAGACATCTTCTGTTTTGGTTTGGACAAAAGCATTTCAAGTTTAATGCCACGTAATACCCCACACTGGTCATTAGAAAAATACATTGACTTTGCACTCCGTTTGGCTGATTCACCATTTACTGTGGGGGTTGCTGAGCACGTCATGTCTGCCAAGCCAGAGTCTGCTAATGTCATGTCTGCTACCCCAGGGCCTGCTCACGTCACGCCTGCCAAGCCAGAGCCTGCTCACATCATGCTGGTTACTCAGGAGATTCTTCACAATATGGCCGCCATTGAAGAGCTTCATCGCAAGATGGCTGCCACACAAGAATCTCTCCACAAAATGGCCGCCCTTCTAGAGTCTCGTCACCTCGCAGCTGATCATCCAGAGTTTCGTCATGACATGGCCGCCATTTCAGAGTCTGCTCATGCCACGCCTGAGTCCCCGGCCAAGATGGCCGCCACGCCTGAGTCCCCGGCCAAGATGGCCG
>NW_015540935.1:1194327-1205832 GCF_001515605.1 Sinocyclocheilus anshuiensis
TTCCTATAAGTAGCTTCATGTTCCCATTGTGCCCTGGTCGTGTATTGAAGTTGTAACTCTGCTCTTGGTGAGTCAAGTCTGTTCATGTCAAGTCTGTTCATACCTCGTCAAGTCTGTTCATGCCTAGTCAAGTCAAGTCAAGTCTGTTCATGTCAAGTCAAGTCTCGGATTATGTTTGGATGTTTGGATCACTGTAAATAAAGCTGCACTTGGGTTCTCACTTCAACTCGCCTTCAGTGGATGATTCGTTACATATATACTGTATGTATATATAAGTTTTTATATAAGTAAGTATATATACTTTTTATAAGTATCAATGTATAGACATACATGGTCCATGAATATATAGCAGTGTATATAAGCACTAGCTTCCCACATATGGAAATGATGGCATTGTTTAATATATCACACTATATGTTCCAGTATATTTCCATATATTTTTGTTTTGTAAGAAAACGCTTGGAGTTTAATTTCAACACAGCTGAGAAATTCTCAAATATCTTCATTTGTGTTTAAACATATGACATAATTGTGGTTTTGAAATAATTTTATGAAATATTTTTCATATTTTTTTTTATAATTTTGAAACAATTTTCATCTCTATTCACAAGCTTGGTTAAATGGTTCAAAACAACTAGGCAGCAGAACTGAGCGACCTTGGCTAAACATGGCAGCTTTCAAATCACACTCTTCAGAGGCGTCATGAACCACTGAACAAGCACCAATGAGATGAATATCTCAGGACTACTGGATGAATTGGCATGACTTCGTTATAACCAATATAAGAGGTGAGAATTACTATGTCTTCGCAGTTATTAAAAATTCTGTCATTAGGGCAGGAGCTTCCTCTGGTGGACAGGAGGAGAAGCTGAGGACTAGTAATGTGTTACTAATGTGACTAATTGACCTTTTTCACATTTCCGGGATTCTCAGCAGAAGTCGTCGTCAGTTGGGTAAAATTTCTATAGCAGTGAATGGGAGACTACCGCAAATATATTTTTTTGCATTCCCATTTGCTCAAATACCAAAAGAAAATCTCCATGGTAGTGTTTTCATGACTTTCAAAAAAAAGGGGAAAAAATAGAGAGAGACTGATAACGGCAGTCAGAAGAGAGAACGATGTCAAATTTACCATCACTCCCATAGATGCTGTATAATAAACACCCTCAAATTAGCGTTAACTAGTTGTTTGAAATTTGATGCAAAGGTAATATAATACAAAGTATAGTGTTATAAATGTACATACATTAAAAAAATAAAAATATGAAAAAACTTTTTTTACGACTGTTTAAACACATCACAATCTTGTGAAAAGGGTCCATAGGAAATGGTAGTGGTTCTTTATAATGGTGGTGGCTGAGACCAGTAAATAACTTCTGCTACAGGTGTATCGTACAAACAAATGGCAGAATAAAACCCAAAGCAACTGGCTCATTAATATAATCCTTGGCTTGACAGGGAATAGACTGGATGAACTTTACTCTTTGGATGTGAATGGCTAGACGGGATCCTAATGAAACAGTGACGTTTGAGGATGAAGCCGAGTAACCTTTACATCACTGAAATCTCTGCAGGCCTCTGCACTTCTTGGAAATGTACCTAGAGACTATCAATATGTATTTGCCTGCTATGTAGATGTTACCAGGATTTTGTGAAAGCACAATTTAATGTGAAATCAAGTAGTGATATTTGTGGCACTTACATTTTTCTTCTTGTTTGTGGGGGTTTTTTCCCCTCAGTTTTTCACAAAGAAAAAATAAAACATTACCTGAGAGAGGAACTAACTATAGTAGCTAATCAAAATCCAAACAAATTAATCGGTATGTGTTCAACTTTCCTGCCAACACAATCTGACTATAAAACTTCACTATTTTACAAGGTGCTGATTTTGTACAGATACAGTGTATACAAAAACGTAGGATACTTTTTGAAAAAAGTAGGTCTAAGCATGAAGGTCCATAACTGTCACTGGACCGTAAGCAGATTGAACCAAAATGCATGAATGAGAGTACAAATTCATATGAATTAGCCTCCAATTTGCCAAAACATAACACAGTTACAAATTGCCATGAGATGTGTTTGTCCTGCTGCTGTATGGCAGTGAATTCCACTGTAAAGTAAGCAGGCATGAACCGATTATACGGCGCACCACATTTAATATTTCCAAATAAACTCTCCAAGTCATTCATTCACAACCTACACTTGTCTATTGTCTTTCCATCCTGTTGCTGTTATGATGCTTTTAAAATACTATATATAATACTGAATATAATGCATATTAGTACTCATAATGTCTGATTTAACCAGCACAGATTAAGTTTAAAAAACTTTTTTATTTTTTACCGAATACGTATGTTTTTTTAAATATTTCTAGTGAATGCAATCACTGACAATACTATTATAAATTGTATAAAAGAAAATAATAATAATAATAATAATAATAATAGAACAAATATTGTTAAATTGTATGATATTTGGCTGAAATTGTCATTTCAGCAATTATACACAAAAAACATTCACAGGTAATTGTACGCTTACTGTTACTAACACCAAGAACATGAGTACATCATGATTATTGCTGTTTTCACTGCAAAACAACACACACACACAGGTTGGTACATGTGGTTTACAGGGACTCTTCATAGGCGTAATAGTTTTTATACTGTACAAACTATTTTCAATCCCTTACACCAACCCCTTACATAAAAAAAAAAAAAAAACACCATTTAGTATGTTTTTTAAGAAATCTGGTTTGCGAGGACACAGGAAGAGTCCTCATAAACCATGTTCACATTGTAATACCTATGTTAGTATACACATTTATGTCCTCATAAACCAAATATACCTGCACATACACACACACAAAATGCTGTAAATGCTATTGCAATTTTTTTTGTGAAAAACACAGCAGCGTTGTAAGTAAATGAGATCATAATAATAATAATACTAATACTACTACTACTAATAATAATAATAAAAGAACCATGCAAAAGACCAGTTTGCATTTTCAGAGGTACAGCATCACCCAGCTTTTCATTATCTTACACATTCATGTTGGATCTAACACCATTTATTCGCTCCTTCCACTATTTCCTTCATCTTCAACTGGACACCTAACAAGATGAAAGTGACGAAAGTGATGTGACATGTGGCCAAGTATGGTGACCCATACTCGGAATTAGTGCTCTGCATTTACCCATCCAAAGTGCACACACACAGCAGTGAACACACACCTGGAGCAGTGGGCAGCCATTTATGCTGCGGCGCCCGGGGAGCAGTTGGGGGTTCGGTGCCTTGCTCAAGGGCACCTCAGTCATGGCATTGAAGGTGGGAGAGAGCGCTGTACATTCACTCCCCCCACCTACAATCCCTGCCGGTACGAGACTCGAACCCACAACCTTTGGGTTATGAGTCCGACTCTCTAACCATTAGGCCACGACTTCCCCAAGATGCATGTAAATCATCTGCTGCACATTTCTGAACACCCACTCAGTGGTAATTGGTGCTGCGGTCATCATGAGGAATGAGGACACCAGCAACAGGTCAAGGCATCTCAGAGAGGTCATGTTATTGGCGCTGCAGGGGCAACATTTCATCTCTTCTTCATGTGAATGCTGAATGCATGTGAACGCAAAGAGTGTAACATGAGTGATACAAAGAGTCCTTTGTTCTTCAAGAATTGACAACTCTTAAGGCACACAGAAAACCTTCAAAGCTGAAATTCTTTTTATGGAAATTACCCAATATTACCCAAGACATTAATCACACTCTTCAGATCATTCGGAGTGGTGAACATGCATGAATAGACATCAATTAGCACCCAAAGCTCTATGACCACAGGAACCAGTTGAGTCCTCTGCACAATGTGACTTTGCTGCAGCCTGAAATTGAACTGCTGGTTTCGTCTGGCCAGAGGAGAACTGGCCCCCCGACTGAGCCTGGTTTCTCCCAAGGTTATTTCTCCATTCTGTCACCGATGGAGTTTTGGTTCCTTGCCGCTGTCGCCTCTGGCTTGCTTAGTTGGGGACACTTAATTTCCAGCGATATCGTCGACTTGATTGCACAGACACTATTTAAACTAAACTGAGCTGCATGATGACATCACTGAATTCAATGATGAACTGCCTTTAACTGAAAATTGAGTGTTTACTATTGTCATTGTGCATTAATGACACAATATATTCCTAATTAATGCTGTACAGTTGCTTTGACAATCTGTATTGTTAAACGCGCTATATAAATAAATGTGACTTGACTTGACTATGATATAATAAAAGAAATATGATCCAATCAGTCTACACAATCTCACTCATTAATGTTTGCAAAACTTTCACATTGTTCAAATCAGATTGCTACACAATAATTATGTGACGACAATATTATGACAGCACTATTGAAAAATTGTGTGATGGCATAAATCCAACGTAATGATACAGATGTACAGCTCATTAATATATCTGTGTGTGTGCAATGTTGCAGAAAGTTACTTTTAAAAGTAATGTATTACAATACTGCATTACTCCATAAACGTTACTGTTTTGTTTTTTTTAGTTACTTTTTATGGAAAGTAATGCATTACATTACTTTTGCGTTGCGTTTTGTCACCTGAGATGGGCTTGCTTATTTATTTTTTAACGAAAAACCCACAAGTTATATTTTTGGCAACTTTAAAGGCCCTTTCACACCAAAAGTGAAATGAATAAGCCTCAGGCTGAAGGAAGTGTCTCTGCACTTACTCCCGATTTCTCTCAACACGGGACAGGAAAGGTGTCAGTGAATAAACTGGAAAACAAAAGTAACTTGCGTTACTCATTTGAAAAAGTAACTCATATTTATATCTACACTTAACCCTCAAACAACAGCACTCACCATTCTATTTTATCTACTTGTTTTTCTTTTTATTTATTAAAAAACTTGACCCTCTAACACTAGCACTCTCTATTCTATGTCTATTCTACATAGTTTTATTTTATTTATTATAAAAAACTTAACCCTCTAACACTAGCATCCTCTATTCTTTTTCTATTCCATCTGCTAGTTTTCTTTTTATTTATTATACTAAAAAAAAAAAAATAAACCTTGCTATTAGACTAACCGGGACACGGCACTTACATGCTGTTGCTCTTTTGTTGGTTTGATTGCTTCTTTTATCCTCATTTGTAAGTCACTTTGGATAAAAGCATCAGCTTTTTTTTTTTATTTTTTACACAGTTCTTTCTGGTCCTCAAATCTTATTGGCTGAGAGCCTTTTCCAGGCATGCACTATTCTAGTGATAACAGAACTTCACCCGTTTCACCGTTTGTATCACTCCGCTTGCAGTATTTCTCACAGTGAGTGTCATGGCGGACACCCATATCCACTATAATGTTATAAATAATATTGTTTTTGTGTCACGGAATGTAGTTTTAAAGGCACAATATGTCATTTTTGCCGCTAGAGGGCACGTATTCAAAATAAACAGAGAAAAAGGCGTAGTTTGATGACGAGTGTGGAATCATGGGAGTTGTGGTCTTCATTCCCACAGTCGATGCAATCCGACGGGACTCGGGCAGAAATCATGTTCATGGATGAGCTAATGATTTATTAATTTTTTAGGTGAGAATGTAGTTTAGACTACAAATATTTGGTTTGTTAAAGCTGCAGTCCGTAGCTTTTTTTGGTTAAAAATTATCCGAAATCACTATTTGAGCAAGTACATAACCAGCCAGTGTTCAAAACTATCGCCTTACTTTAGCCCGATTCACAGTGGTCAGCTTATAATAATGTTTTCTAATTTGAGTGGTACGGGTAGGTTTTCGCAGTAAATTCGAGCATGCTGCTGCGTCATTACGTCACTATACTCATAGTCACACAATGCTGATGTTGTTAACATTAACAATTTAAGAAAGTATAACATTAATACTTTGCACGGTTTGATGTGATATGAGCTCATTTAGATTTAATCACCATTGGTAGCGCAATTTATGGTAATGCTTTTTCCCTCAGTTAGTCAGAACAAATGTGGCAGACTTGTTACTTGTTCAGATGACAATATCCGTTGAAAATTCTTATTTGAGTCATATATTCCAAGACGTAGGCTAGAATCTGTGAGTGCAAAGTACAATATCCACACCGGTGCGGTAACTGACTGCCACACATACTCCTCAAAACATTAGATTCATCCACGCAAGGAAGATAATTCCGCACACAGCTGCAATTGCAGGTTTTCAAACAGAGATGGTGACAAAGAGGCAAAACTTACGGACTACAGCTTTAATAAAGATCATGTCTATTAGAAAATTTTAAATGTGAAACAGAAAATTTAAAAAAATGTGAAAATGAAGATGTGAAACAGGGCCAGTGTTGCCACCTTGTGGAACAACTGATAAGTGCAAAACCAAGTCAATATTGAAATCCCAATATATATGAAAATCAACAATATAAGACCTTTAAAACTTAAGATAATTCAGAAAAAGTTTAAGAACTAAAATCTAAAATAATAAGATCTTTTGAGTTATGGCCATACAAACCTTAGGTAAAAACCACAAGAAGTGTTTTTCCCCATTTTTGAACTGTGAACACTGGCATATAATGCAACAAAGATTGCTAAAGTCAACAGATTTTACTAATAGACCAATCTCTGTGTAAAAATAACAATGCTGCCATCTTTCTAAAGTCAATTTTACCCTACTTTTACTCAAGTACAAGATTCATATTTGTCCACCACTGCATGTGCTGTTGTTAGCAAAGGACGTGGCAAAAATATGTAATGCACAGCAATTAGCAAACTCGAACAAAGTGTTGGCTACAGCATTTTTATGTGTGCTGCAGATAATTGGGATTCATACATGAAGTTCTTTCCTCGACTCACTTTGTCTTCTCACTCGCCCTCATTATAACACAACTCTCTGAGCCTGCTCCACATATGCAAAAGACTATAGACCTCTGTCCATCCTGAATCAATGCAGAGCCGCTAATGAACTAGTAGTGTTGATAGCGGTCTCTTCAAGGGCTAGCCAATCCCATCGTTGCAAAATGACAGACTAAGGAATACACTTCCTAAAAGGGAAATTGTAGCACTTTTCAAAACAATTGAGTAGACAGAACTAATGCTTTGATCAGACACTGCTTTAGTTCACAATGTTAATTTTCCCTTTGAATCATCTGAATAATCCCTGCACCTGCTTTATTCCATTTGTGTGGAGGAATAAGCACAATTTATTGTATGCAGTCCATGTTAAACTGTTACAGAATATTCATATTGTGTTTAAATTATGAATTAATGACAAAAAATGCTCCTTTTTTTGCAATCACACTCACATTTGTCTGAGAAATAAAAAAATCAGTTGACAGGAGAAAATATAAATAACTATGGATATCTAAACAATTTAGCTTTAGCTAAACAGCTTACAAATCAAAACTGTATATTAATCAGTGTGTGAAGAGACATTGAGCAAAACCTCTACAAAAAAATTTAAAGTATTTAAAAAGTAAATAAAATAAATAAATAAATCACAGTCTTATGTTGCATTTTGTATAAAAAATATTATTTTATAATACTTAATTATGATTTAATTTTATTTAACATTATTATAAAGAGAGATTGGACTCATTTTTATTTTATCTGAACTCTCTCTTTAAATGTGGCCATTCATTGTGGTGCTTTTCCGTTATAAAATTAGACCCCATGGTGTACAAGCTGGACAAGTCAGTAATTAACCTCAAAGGGGATTTCAATGTCATAACGTCCTACTGGGAGAAACTAATTCTCTTTTATGTTGTATGGTGTAATGATTCCATGCTGAATCCAGCATAGCTACAGTGGATGAGAAATAGCTGCGGCGGATAAAATTTAATTTGTTTAATTCAGGGATTCCGAGCCGCTCTGATAATAAATACTGCCAATGAGAAACATATGTGTTCATTAAGCTCAAGTAGGCAGAACCTTAGATAACAAATATGTTCACATGCTCCAGTAAGAATCACATTAGCCGCGCAGACCTTGATTGTTGCTAACCGTCTAGGCAAAGCAATTAAAGATGTTGCCATTGGCAACGGCTGCATCTGAGAGAGCTGTGGGTAGCTGAGGATGTTGGTGGCGTGAGCGACAGACCCCTGAGATGATGTTCAACACAGGACAGGCGAGCAGGTCTGCGCTTTTGATGGAGGCTGGAGGGGGTTTCTAATTAATCTACTTGTTTCAGTGCCACTGCACAGCAAGAATTCGCTGCTTAAACAGATGAAAGCCAAAACCCAGTAGCATTGTAATGGTTACCAGTTTACTAGAGCAATCAGGTAATGCTTCAGAAGATATTAAAAACTAGACCCATAGGAAAGAAAAATATATTTAATTTCTCAGTTGCTTCTCCTAGAAAGCAGTAGAAGATTAAGTGTGGACTTGTGTTTATGTCTTCTGCTTATCGAAGATTTCACCTGAGAAAACAACTCCATAATCTCACCTATTTCTTTAAAATTTCAGAAGCAATTTCAAGAAAGTCTTAAGCTGTGCTCAGATTTGCCAAGATAAGATAAAGTCTGAAAAAGTCTGAAAAGCTGGAGATTGCAATATGAGCACAAATATTTCTCATCAAAATCTTCTAGGGACAAATGAGAAATGTACATTCATCACATAGACTCTTACTGTATCAGGTGTCTACTTTGTTTATTTTCAATATTTAAGAGGGCCTGGCAAATGGTATAGGGGAGGCGTGTGGCTTTGTTTTCAAACTAGAGCCGTTTGTGGAGGACAAACACTGACTAACTGTTATTGATTGGTTTCCTTGTGTGCCATCTCTTTGTGGAGTATACTGTTTTCCATTTTTGCTTGGAATACTTTCACGGGAGGACTTTGAACAGTTGGACTTACCAAAAAGATACTGCCATCGGACTTGTTACACCGGTGAGACTAATCTTTTACTCATTCAACACGCTGGACTGTACAAACCCGCACTAACCCACTGTAATGACTTGATTACTTAAATTTGTAAGGGAATTAATTATTATTAATTCATTCAGGTTTTATCCACTCCAAACAGTATTCGAATGAACACCGTTACAATTAGTTATGTATCCAAACACAGATTTGGAAGTGAAATTATATGAAAAGGGAAAAAGTCCTTCTGAAAAATAGAAAATACCAAACATAAACATTCCTCCCACATTCTAAATAAAGAAGTTAGACAATATTCAAATATACTCACATGTCGAGCTTAAAACCAAAGGTTTCTCAACTAGGACTTTGTCAAGCCGAAGTTCAAGGTAGCACAAAGAAACGTGTTCCCTCTACCCAAACTGAACTACTTCTTCGTGCAATTACTCACCTGATATACAATCCAGGTGTGTCCAACGAGCGCCCTCTAGTGCCTCATAGTATTACACCACTAATAATTTTTAATTCCATTACTCTAAGTATGTGGAAAAACTGTTACAGAAATTTCACTCTGTTACATCACATTATTATTGTCAGAGGTTCGACGAGGCGGTATAGGAGTAATCTCAATCAGGTTGGTTGAGTTCTCAGCTTCAGGTTCTTGGTCAGTTTTATCACGACGGAACATGCGCGGGATGCTGGACGTGCATTTGTTGAAAGACTCTTGAACGGCGTTCACTCGCTTGTGGAGGAGGAAGGCAAGTGTCAGAGTCACAACATATCCTACAATAGCCTGAATGGATTAGTTCGTCTTCACTCCTCTGAGTAGATGAGACAAGGCTGACAGGAAATCGACCCAGAATATTGGACTCATGTGCTGGGTGATTAGCAAACCTCGTGATGGCTGATATCAGTGTCCGTTCATATTTAGAAATCCCTACACCACTCATACATATGTATTTTTTTTTTCTTCTCCTTTGCTTAATAATGCTTGTTTTGGAGCAATGGCATTGTCTTGATCTAATAACCATGGACTTCCCATGAAAGATATAATCTTGATGGCAGTATATGTCTCTGTACAATCCCAATATATGCCTCCATGTCAGTGGTACTTTCACACATATTCCAGTCACCCATGTCGTTTGCTCTTCTGCGCCTCATACTATGACAGACGTTTGCTTTTGCATCTGTCGCTGATTAAAGTCTGGATGCTCCCTTTGGTCTTGGCGACTGAGAACTCAACATCCATTTTTCCCAGAAACCAGATGAAATGTGGGCTCATCTGAGCACAGCACACATTTCTGACTATCTGAAATGAGCTCTGGCCCAGAGCACCACGCAGCATCACTGCATAGAATTGATGTATAGCTTTCTCCTAGAGTAAAAGAGATTCAGGTTGCATTTATTGATGCAGCGGCAGACTGTGTTAAGTGACAGCGGTTTACCGAAGTACTCCTGAGCCCATGTGATTATATTTAATATTCATAAGAAACCGCAGCATGACGGTTTCTTATGAAATGCCATCTGAGGACTCAAAGGTCACACAAATTCAACTGAGGTTTCATGCCTGTCCTACTCCGACTGATATTTCTCTGGATTGTCTGAATCTTTTTTTTCTTTTACAATATTATGCATGGTAGTTGGTGAAAGACCTGAATTCTTTGTGATTTTGCACTGAGAAATTTGATTTTTGATTTGTTTGACACTTCTCATGAAATTTGGCACAAAGTGATGAACGATGATCCTCCATGATGAAAGATGCTCATTTTATACCCAAACATGATCCCCTCACCTATTACCAATTCACCTGCTGGTGAAAAACAGTTTAATTTGGATATTCTATAACCTTTTCACTTTTATTTTGCCTCTGTCCCAGTTAGGCTATCCTCTAGTTAGGATAGCGTCTAACTTGTCTTAAATCTTGTTTTATGATTATTGCAGTAATCTGCAGATAGCGCAAAAAGACGGCAAAAATATTTTATATATAAATCACAATATTGTCACAGGATGCCAGACATACAGACACAGATAGCGTTGAACCCAAACAGGCATGTTTATTTGATGAACGATGATCCTCCATGATGAAAGATGCTCATTTTATACCCAAACATGATCCCCTCACCTATTACCAATTCACCTGCTGGTGAAAAACAGTTTAATTTGGATATTCTATAACCTTTTCACTTTTATTTTGCCTCTGTCCCAGTTAGGCTATCCTCTAGTTAGGATAGCGTCTAACTTGTCTTAAATCTTGTTTTATGATTATTGCAGTAATCTGCAGATAGCGCAAAAAGACGGCAAAAATATTTTATATATAAATCACAATATTGTCACAGGATGCCAGACATACAGACACAGATAGCGTTGAACCCAAACAGGCATGTTTATTGACAGTTAAATTAAATGAGCAATGGCAGGTAAGCAATGATGAAGATATAGTCTTTACTAGTGATGATAACGGTACTGATGATCTTTGTCTGTTTTACCAGATTGGAGAGCACAGATGGATTGTCTAGTGAATGAGGATAGTTTCCAGGAGCCGGTGAAAGGTAAATAGACTAGTGATGTTTGGTTCTTGAACGAGCCGTTCTTTTGAGCCGGTTCTCAGGAAGTAACCGGTCGAGCCGGTTCACAAATCGAACTGAATCGAACTTTA
>NW_015540935.1:1205961-1215510 GCF_001515605.1 Sinocyclocheilus anshuiensis
TGTTAGGTTCTTGAACGAATCGTTCTTTTGAGCCGGTTCTCAGGAAGTAACCGGTTGAGCCGGTTCACAAATCGAATTGAATCGAACTTTAGTTCTGGGTTGATGACGCAGGACGCACAGCCGAAGTAGCACGTCCAACTCAAAAAGAACCGAATTAGCCAGTTCAACCAACTGTCGAAGTTTGCCGAGGATTACCGAGGACTCAACATGAACTGAATGAGCCGTGGCGAAGTTTGCAGAGGATTACCGAAGATTCTGATGAGTGAGTTGACGACACTGTGCAAGCCTGAGGCGCGTACTGGAAATATGCTTGTTATTAATTTACATTTTATTAAAACCTGCAAAAACTTTGTCAAGTAATGTAAATAAATTTTACAATAGTTTATTGTGCATGCATATTATATTTACAGTTGCTTAAGCGAAATCAAGAAGTTAATAAGAAAGTTGTAGGCTAGTCAATATTGAGTATATATAAGTATCCGCGAATGAAACTGTGACCACAAACACCATTAATTTAAGAATAAATGTTTTTTATTTAAAAAAAATAAAATAAATGTTCATTGATACAACATTGCACTGAGTTGTTAGAAAAGAAATGCGTAGGGGACGTTATTGCTTGATGACGTCAGGAACCGATGAATCGGCTTTTTGAACCGGTTCAATGAGCCGATCTGTCAGAAAAGAACCGGTTCGCAGAAATGAATCGGACTTTGCATCACTAAAATAGACAGGTAAGGAGTTCGAGGAATGACGGCAGAAACTGGAGAACACAAGTTCAAGTTCAAGTTGAGCTTTATTGTCATTCTGCTGCATGTGGGGATATACAGTGGAACGAAATGTCATGCCTCACAGGACCACGGTGTTACATAAATGATGAGACCTACCACCGTTGTGTCATCCGCAAGGGAGACAGAGGAACTCTTGGAGCGGGATATAGCAAGTTATGCAGAGTTCACACTGCACGATTTTCAAACTCGTCGGATCGCCGTTGTTTTCACACTGCGTGGCTATCTGGGGTAGCATTCAATTGCTGCTGTGTTCACATTGCACGATGGATTGGTGACAGGGGGTTTCACACTGCATGACTTCACAATAGGAAGAATCGCCGACAGCTCTGTCTGGTGCAGCCCTGTATCTTGGTCTCTCATTGGCTGTAGGTCATCGCGATGTAGTTTTCAGTCAGAAATCATTTCATACAGTGTGATTGTGAATCCCCGACAGCTCCAGATATTTAGCATGCCAAATATTTTGCGGGCGTCGGCGACGTGTCGGCGATTGCCTCAGATCGCGTCTTTGATAATTCACACTGCGTGATTGTCACTCGCATGAACGAGCACCGATTTGCCTCCGATGTCGGGCATTTGTCGGCGATTTCACAAAACCTGTCAGCGAGTGAAAAATCGGGCTAATATCGTGCAGTGTGAACTTGGCATTAGAGATCATTCCGATTGAGTCCTTAATCCACAAGGGAAACCAAACAATGTGACATATGGGAGTGTGTGCTCTTATAGGGCTGGGGGGACATGGTGAGATGATGATGAACAGGTGTGTCTAGTTAGTACTCGGGTGATTGAGTGCGTTAAGTGGTGGAAGAGCCTGGCGTGACCGTGACAAATATATTGTTATTGTGAATTTTTGTGGCCACGATAATCGTGTAGTGAAACATCTGATATCAGCCCTAAAAGCTTTTTTAAGCTTTTCTTTTTAAGAAAAACATAGATGTTCTAAAGAAAATATTTGAGAATTTTTTTTTTCCAAGAATTACACTTAGGAACATTCCTACAAACTTCTAAGGAATGATCTAGAAACTTCTTAACTTCTTTCTGAAGATTTTCGTGAATCTGGCACGAGGGTGTTATTTTTATTTCTAGATTTAAATGAAACATCTGTTTCTTACAGTTGATTCTAACTGTTTGTGAAACCCAACTGAGAACACAATTGAGTCTCCTGAGCCATAAAATAGCAATATTTTCCTTTGGGGAGTTAATTAAAACTTAAAAAATCTAAATCTGTGTTAAAAAAAACTCATATTTCCTGCAGCTACTGGAATCTTTGTATGTACAAGTCATGTTAGAATAGCTGTTAAAGCTGTAGTGAACAGCACATTCCAGGGTCCAGTGTATGGCGGGGTCCCACTCTGACCACAATAGTGGACAAAGGTTTGCTACATTTTGATTGGATCTTGGTAGACTAACATAAGCAAACTGTCCAACGCCATCAGATAAAGATGCTAGGACAACGACCAGACACCTCTTAGAGGGCAAGAAGACCTCTGGTATCAAGCCCGGGAAGGACAGAACTTCCCTTTGGTCCACATGCAGTTTCTACCCTTCACCCACCTAGAGACTGATCCCTAAGGTTTTGGCCTGTGATCGCCATACAAATTCCTCAGGACCTCCGGATGCAGCAGCAGTGGGTGAAACAAAGAGAGATCGTACAGATCCATCCAAATCCATTCATAACTATGTTTTCAAACCTTAAAACTGATGCAAACTACAACACACCCATATGCCACAGCCATATCACTCTGCAGCCCAAGACTGGTTGCCCACTGAAGCTAAGCAGGGCTGAGCCTGGTCAGTACCTGGATGGGAGACCTCCTGGGAAAACTAGGTTGCTGTTGCTGCCAGCAGGGGGTATATGATGGGGACACTATACTGTCAAAAAGCACCGTCTTTCGGATGAGACATTAAACTGAGGTCCTGACTCTCTGTGGTCATTAAAAATCCCATGGCACTTATCGTCAAGAGTAGGGGTGTAACCCCGGTGTCCTGGCCAAATTGCCACCCTGGCCTTTGTCAATCATGGCCCCCTAATAATCCCCAACCACTTGGTTGGCTCTATGACTCTCTCTCCTCTCCACCTGCAGCTGGTGTGTGGTGAGCGCACTGGCACCGTTGTCCTGTGGCTGCCGTCGCATCATCCAAGTGGATGCTGCACACTGGTGGTGGTTCAGGAGAGACCCCCCCACATGATTGTAAAGCGCTTTGGGTGTACAACAATACACAAAGCGCTATATAAATGCATCATTCATTCATTCATTCACACCCATCTTATACTTACTGTATTCAGAGAAATCAGTGATCTCAGTGACAGTTGTGTGTAGTGAAACATCGTATGCAAACTCAGCTATTAATGGACAAATGTATGCATGCATGACAGTTCAAACTTTTTCCATCATGTTTGAACTTAATGCATTCGTAACGTTGCCAAAGGTATTCTGGTTGTGGTTTGGTAAGTGAATAATGCATCGATAAAACTTTAGTGACACTTTTCTAAATGTGTGTTTGGACTATGCAAATAAGTTCCACAGGAGGAAAGAAGGGTGGGCCACTCCGTGTTCCCCCTACTCTGATGGAAACAGCCAATCACAGCATGGAAACGGAGAAGCACCAAATTGCAATTTCCTCCTCATAGGAAAGGCATAAAGGTACCCTATTAATAGATATTCCTTGTTCTGAGTCGGAAGGGACGTTAACAGATACTCCAAGATGTGAGTCTCTGGCCCATGAGGGAAGAGGCAATAACAGCTATGACAACGACTCTACACATTCTGAGTCTCCAGCCCATGTTTCAGGAGATAGAAACGGATCACCAAAGTTTCCCGTCCAGAGAGACAATAACAGATACGACCACGTTCTGAGCCTCCAGCCTGTGAGGAAAGAGATACCCTGCATTCAGAGTCTTCGTCCAGCAACAGATGCAGCACATCCTGAGTCTCCATCCTAGAGAGACCAAGCGGATTGACCAAGTTCTGAGTCTCCAGCCCAGAGAGGCAGAAGAAATACAGACATTCACAACAAGGTTAAGCTCTGGCGAGCAAACCTTCACTTCAAGGTACTTTCATCAGCGTGTTCCAGATTAAGGACCTTCTGCACCTACTCCAGGGCCACATCTGCGTGTTCCAGATTTTAGGACCCTTTGGTGCTCCAGGAGATCAGTGTCCTACAGCGCTTCATGTTCAAGGCTGTTGAAACGGATTCCTCCTCCTTTCCCCACTGCATTGTTACCAGCACAACCAGTGGAAGAAGTCACTGCCACCGGACTGCTCACTTGATCGCAGAGAGCGTAAATATCACTTATCCAAACCTCTTCCAGAGACCTTGGCACTGTGTTATATTATTAGTATATGATTTGCTAATTTACATTAGATGTTATATATCTGATCAGTTAAGAATAAATAATCTTTCATTTACTTGTTTGAGGCATAATAGTGTTCTTCGCCTTATTAGTTTCAGATGCATTTTGTGCATTTTAATCTTATGCACTTTTATTCCTTTTTCATTTATGGTATTCATTTAGTAGTTGATTACTCTTGTCTATCTTTTGTTAATAAAATCTATTTTATTACACTTGTGTCTTCCTTGTGTTGATAATATAGTAAGAGGTTCTACAATTTAGATATACCACCAATCTTTCTTATGTGTTTATGTGCAACCATATCTTTCACTTGTTTTCACTTCTTTGTTTTTTCATTATGAACCCGGTTTATGCGGCAAGGCGAAGGCTTAATAGATAGTGGGCTACTTCAAAGCACTCCACCTGAAAGGCCATCATTCATCGGCACTGAATTAGCATTAGCGAGAGAGCTCGTGTGATTATGCGACGCGCTCCTCCCCGTGCAAACAGAGGAGGTAATGGAGCTCTTCAGCGCTGCACAAATCATTCGCCAGAACAGAGTTGGACGCAAGAAAACATACTTAGCGTGTGATGGATTCATCGATGGAAAACTTAACGCAGAAATAACTAACAGTGATGTCAACTTGATTAGCCTGAAATATTTTCAGATGTTTTTGCCTTTTGGCAAGAAGAGATGCTGGCATTTAATGCTTCAATCCATGTGTTTTATTAATGCTGAGTTTCTGAACATTTGATGAATAAAAAAACTGCACGAATCAGATCATTTGTATCCAAACAAGAACAAAAGAAGGTTATTCATGCATTCATTGCCAGCAGGGTAGATTACTGCTATGGACTCCTCACCGGCCTAAATACAAAACACTGCTTCCAGTGTCATTTCTAATCAAATCTAAAGTATTTTTGATTGTATAAACATCTCATATTGGCTTAGGACCAAAATATCTTGCAGGGATGCTGGTAGAATATAAACCAAATATATATATATATATATACATATATACACACACACACAGTGTATATATTTTTTTTTCTGCAGTACTGGTCGTAACAGATTCTGTTTAGCAGTGTATTCCCTGATTGAACATGTTTCTGCACTGCGTTTTACTCTTCTATTTGGCCTTTTATGTCTGTTATCTTCCTCTTAATGTATGCCTTTATTTCACTTAATTTCACTTGGATTAATTTATCTCTAATGTCCTCCATTTTTATTTCTTAATTTTTATTTATTTAGTTATTGATTGTATGCATGTATGTATGTATGTATGTATGTATGTATCTTTTCATGCCTACTATTTTTAAAAAGGACTTTGGGTCATTCCGTGTCAACTCAACCAGAGGTCCCTGGATTCAAATTTTTGACTGTGTCAGTATTTTTTCAGAAGAAAGATAGACATCTATAGTGATGAAAGACAAAATATTAAATTTCACGGATGTATATTTACTGAGTAATGCAGTTTTTTGTAGAGGGGCGTCAAAATGACAATTTTCACCTGATATTCAGAGCCAGTTTACAGGAGGGTAAAAATGACTTTGACAGACATTGTAAGCTCTGTTAGTAAAATCTGTTGGCTTTAGTCATCTTTGTTGCATTATGTGCCAGTGGTAAAAAGCACAAACTTGCATGTCTGTAACTAAAGAAGTATTAAAGATATTGTATTGCCCTTTTAGATTTCAGGTGTTAACAAACTTTCCTTTTGGCATCTTCATGTTTAACGCCCTTTATGGTTCCGTTCCAAAGATATTGGAAAATATGGCTCCAGGAGTAAATTGTTAACTTGTACACATTCAGTGGTCAAAAATCAAATGTGGGTCACTTTGCATTCAGCTGATGCTTTTTTTCTTTTAAAGAGGGAGGTCTGAAGAGCAAATAATGTTGAAACTAGAAACATATCTTGTTTCTCTCTATCAAAACAATTGCATAAAACATACCTGTCTGAGTGCCATAAAGATTCTTTTTCCAAAGTTTGCATGCCTGTAACTTAAGAAGAACTAAAAATATCTCAATATCATTTTAAATTCTGGTTCTTAATAAACTTTTCATTTGTAATCTTCATTTTTGAGGCCCTACATTGTTCAATCCCAGAGATGTGGAGAGCCCATTGTGACCCCATGTCCAATTTGTTGAATTTTACCCATTTTCAATGGTTGAAACCCAAATGTTGGTCAATTTGCATTTTTGTAATTAAAAGTCTGAAGAACAAATAATATTGAAAGTAAAAATGTTTATTGTTTCCCTCTATCAAGAAAATTGATGATGGTACACAGCTTAAAGTTTAAAATATTTATATTTTTATTAAAATTGTTAATAATGTACATACTACTTCATATATAGGTACATGAAATAATATTTTTGGTTCTTTTTTGATCAAGAACGTTTACATAATTCTATTCTGAAATTGTCTTACCAAAACAAAACCTTCAGTACGTTTGAGGACAAATGCCTGCATGTTTCACTCTGATGGACTAAAAAAAACAAACAAAGAAAGAAATTAATGCGCAATCAAGCAGTAAACACTGTTTTCCATGGATAGACGGGTATCTTGATTATATATTGAACTCAAAATGCAAAAGTTTAGCACTCATCTTGTCAGCACGCTTGTTTACACTCAAAGTGCAACTTTGACATGAAATTGAAAATCTGTTATTCAAATCAGAAAGCAGAGTGGGGCGAGCATCCAGTAATAACAGAATAGAAAAAAGGAATGTGTGCTGGACGACCATGGCTACATGATAAGCTATAAGAAGCAATTTTGGTCCAGCCTATCTGTGATCTGTTTACAGACTCTGAGGCAGATGGGAGGACGTGCAGGGAACAGACAGGGAGGGGGACAATGATGGATTTGGGACGCACCCCAGCATGTGCTGCGAAACACACAAACACTATTACACAGCAGGTCGACTCATTCCGGTCTGCTGTGTCTGTTGTGATTAACATGCGCTCTTGTCAGTCTGTCCTTCCTGTCCCACTGATCTGGCCATGCACATGTTTAGTGCCTCTGTCCCCCTTCTGTCCTTTTATTCGGCAGCCCAGGAATCAAACGCTAGACTGCAGAGTTATTCATCGGTCTAAAAATTCAAAATGGATATAAAGAGTGACTTTTAAGAGTGTTTCAGCATGGCTGACAGGAGGTCGCTTACCTTGCTGAAATTCAAGGCTTCCTGTGGACTCAGTGTATGCCACATGCTAACTGTCTGCTATAGAACAGGCCAAGTGTCTGCTTGCTGGTAGTACTGTCTCTGCAGTTCTGGCTTCTTCAGGTTTGTAATAATCAGAGGCTAAGATTAATTAAATTAAGTCCTGATTAAATGTGATTAGGAATATAACCCGTTGAGACATTTTGATTTAGGACTTGGAAATTAATTTTCAAGTCTGCATGAAGACTAATAATGCAGAGCCGTTTTAAGATCTTACAAAGAGCAACTGCATTGTTTATTTTTTATTGTATTTATTTTTTGCCACATTTGAGCAATTTCTGTCTGTTCTAGAACTGTTCAAAATTGCACCACCGAAGATGTAGGGCTTGAAAATTAACAAAAAGCTATAACTGAGCTACAGTAGTATATTAAACATCGGGTCTGTTTTAGAGGGAAAAAAATACATAATTCGTTCTTGCGTGTTCACATCATGCCCATATAAATACAAAAAAACATAGCCCAGCTAATATATGGTGAGGCGTGCCGCTACGATAATTAGTGTTGTTGTATAATTAGAACTAGTCAGTTATAATTTAACATGGATAGGCCTAATCAGCAGCCCTCGTTAACCTCTGCGGAATCACTCATTATCAAAAGAAACAAGAAAATTCAAACTATGGTAAGTCAAAAATAGAAAGTTGCAGAGTCTGTGCAAAAATAAAATTCGAACCACAGTTGTTGTTTTCAACACATGCTTGAAAATTATTCTTACTATCAGCATAGCTTGATGTAGCGGGACAGATCCACTCCGATTTGGTGATCACAAGCAACCATTGGGCTCAAACCGTGGCATGTAGTTGGAAAGAGTCATGCAAAGAAACAGAAGAACATGTTCAGAAATACAGTGATTGACAGTTAATACAGTTTGATTATGTGTTCATAGACAAAACATTCAGATTTGACTTGCCTTTTATTGCGGTCACATGATCTTTCTTATGTTTACCATTATAGCGGATCAAACAGAGGCATGAAGATGGAAAGAGTCATTCACACAAAGAAAGAGAGGAACATGTTCAGAAATGTTCCATGATTAAAGGTTGATGCTAGAATTTAACATCAGTTAATACAGTTTTTTGATGTATTTATATAAAACTTTGAGATTTGACTTACCTTTTATTGCTGTTATGACATTTTTCACCAAGTTTGCCATTGTTACCACTCAAACCATAACATGTAGATGGAAATAATCATGCAAAGAAACAGAAGAACATGTTCATAAATGCAGTGAATTTGCACTTTAAAAGTTTAAAAGTTAATAGGTCATTGTATTCATATACAAACATTCAGATTGGATTTACCTTATTTCTGTCAGGACCACTATCGTCAAAGATGATTGGCAATTAGCATACAGTTTGGATTGGTGGTATGGTTCTGTTCTGGGCAAGAACTCCCTGCGCATCCATGCAGCCTAGCATGGATGAGAGCAGGTACTGAGGGACCTTATATATGAATGCTTAGATATGTGTCGTATTCCTATAGGTAGATGGGGATCAGCTGAGAGTCAGCTGATGCGAGATTGACTAACGTGACCTGCCAGAACTAACGCTACGCTTGATATTGTTGTCAGATGATCTAGGCCTACTTCACCACATCATTGTGACGCTCAAACGGTCAGAAAAAACAGTGACATTTTCCACATTCAGAACAAGTAAATAATTTTCACTGTATTAATGTATTTTTATAGAGATGCACCTTCATAAATAGACAGATACCTTGTTCGTCCTGGTCAAACACATGATCCAAAGTGACTAAAACACTGCTGTTCAAATCCATGACATCATAAAAGCAGCAGTCAAGCCCCTATTCTATTTGACCTGTAACCATAGCGACAGTGACTAAAGTAAATATCAAAGCTGGCTGCATCCAAAACTGCAAGGTCTGATCGCATATTTGACACGATAAAATTTCAATCGAGACACAATTTCCTTAATTAACCGACTGGAGCTTTTATACCTCAGTAAAAAGTGTTGCATCTGATTCACAATAATTCATAAACATATAGCTCTATATGAATGCCTGCGCATTGTTTCAGTATAGACATAAAAAAATACACATATGTAATTTTAGTAAATAATTTCAGATTACTTCATCATCGACATTCCTCTTCGGAAACTCGAGCTGCGTCGGAGGACGCTTCGGGAACGCCCTTCAGCGTGACCGGCTCTGAACCTCGTGTGTAATCAGACCAATAGATGGGCGAGACGTCACGGGTGG
>NW_015540935.1:1215841-1238075 GCF_001515605.1 Sinocyclocheilus anshuiensis
GAGGACCACTTATCTAGGCGTGGTGTGGGATTCGACCACGATGCAGGCACGTATGTCCCCTGCTCGGATCGAGTCAATCCTTACCACAGTCGCGAGAGTCAGAGAAGGCCGGTCACTTACTGTCAAGCAGTTTCAGAGACTGCTGGGTCTGATGGCAGCTGCGTCCAACGTGATACCTATTGGCCTGCTGCGCGGTCTGCGGAGTGGTCGCCATCTCATGTGGCACATCAACTGTATGGAGATGTTGGCCGTGCTTCATGCACTAAGATACTTCCTCCCAGACCTAAGAGGTCACCATGTGTTGGTGCGCACCGACAACACAGCGGTGAGTTGGGGATCTGCAGGCCCTTTCAGTGGCCCCTTCCTATCTCGACTTTGCGCCCGGTCTGGCCAAAGCGTTTCTGTACCCTCGAGCGGGGTATGTTCCTAAGGTCCCCTCCTCTACACCACGGCCTGTCGTGCTCCAGGCCCTCAGTCCTCGTCCCTTAGGGGATCCAGACCAGCAGAAGCTAAACTGTATGTGTCCAGTGCGAGCACTGGACGCATACGTCCACAGAGCTGCCTTGTGGAGAAGGGCGGACCAACTGCTCGTATGCTATGGTCCCCCTAAGAGAGGTCTTCCTGTTACGAAACAGACCCTCAGTCTGTGGATAACAGATGCTATTTCTATTTCTTATGAGTCCTCAGATCTCCCTTCGCCTCTCGGGGTCAAGGCTCACTCTACGAGAAGTATGGCGTTCTAACTAAGGCCTTCTTGGCAGGTGTCTCAATGCAGGACATCTGCGACGTTGCAGGATTCTTGAATACATTGTTTTAAAAAAAAATTAAAATTAAAAAAAAAAATAAATAAAAATAAATAAAAAATAATAATAAATAAATAAAATATATACTGTATATGTGTATGTATGTATATACAAGTATGTTCTTCTCAAATCAAGTGTCAATAAATAGCACATTCCGACAGTTTACCCCATAGTTTGCTTTATATTTTTTCCCTAGGCAGTAACGGTGGAAATGTCTTGTGGAAATGTTTGAAAAAACAAATAAATAAATAAATAAATGAGAGAGAGAGAGAGAGAGAGAGAGCTCACTACATTAAAAAAAGTGTAAATTAACATACATAAAACTTCTCTAAAGCATGTACAAGAAATGAATGTAACAAAAGATGTCCTCTTGTAGGCAAATAGCAACAACACACCTCCTAAAACTCTATAACTGAACGTAAACCCTCAGTACTTAGAGATTCAGAAATGAGAGCAATGATAGACAACACTGCAAACAGAAGCAATGGAGCTCAAACTGCTGCTGCACTTTAAATAAAATCATTCCCATAAAATGAAACAGCAAAGTATTACATTCATCTGCCTTTACATAAGCACTCTGTTTGTATTTGGTATTGTTTTATGTTTGTCTTTCCATCTGCTTGCTTGAAACCAGTGGCTATGAATCAAAAACTTTTTCTTTCTGTCAAAGTGGATTCCACCCAATTCCTTTTTCCAGAGTCCTTTAATGGATTGAGCAACTGTCTGCGAACAAAAACTACTGGGATGAGACACAGAATAACTGCTTATTTAACAAAGACCAAAACTTCAAAGCATATTCTTGCTGTGATTATCAGCGCTTTCCTCTACTGCTCTATTTAACCACCTGCGTTTACTTGCATCCCTGCCAGCACTCACATAAACAACACTGATGACATGAATGCATTACTTCTGAATAGAAGTACATGATTATCACATATTATTGCATGAGCGTTTGGAACTATAGCATATGCAATTTGCAAAAAAAAAAAAAAAAAAAAATGTTTCATTGTTTCAAAGGAGTTATACAGAAATTAATGATGTTAATGTTTATAATATCTTAATATTTTCATGCCGCATTAAGCAGATTAGAGTGATAATATGGTTTGCATTTTGTGACAATACAAGGTAGTTGAAGTCATGTATTCATTTAAGAAGAAACAATGGACACATTAAAGCAACGATGTCCCTGCAGGGGTCATCTCGAATCTCCGTAAGAGGCTAGATCCAGTCTGGAGTTGGCATAATTTCCAGTTACCTCAGGATGGGCATCCCGAGATAGAAAAGCAAAGAGAGAATAATTAGTGTAGCTGCGGTTCATAATATTTCAAACAAAAGATAATTTGAATGTTAAAGAGATAAAGAGATATGTATTTAATCTAGATTTAAACTGGTAGAGTGTGTCTGAGCCCTGAACATTATCAAAAAAATATATAAATAAAATCAAAATAAATAAAAGGATTTATTTTTTCATTGCTATACTAAATTGCCCTTCTCCCTACATTCTACCCAACTTTATATCTATTCCATATGAGCAGTGCACAGCAAGCTTTAAACCGTCTGCACAGCTTCTTAAAATACATGAATTTAACATCAATATTAATGTAATTAAGAACACTTTAATGAGCAAAGATGTTTTAGTAAAGAAACCAACAGCAATTATGTCCTTGACCCACTGACCCACTGTTTCTGAACATGCAGAATATGTTTCTCAACCTCTTGGACTGATCGAATTGTAAATGTGAAATATATGGGGTCTGAATAAAGTGTACATTTTGAAAATCAGGATTTAAAATAAGTGTTCAGATAAACACATTCTGTTTAATAATAGATCAAGAACAAATTTACCCAAAATCAAAATCAAAATGCGTATTATTATAATTATTTCTATATCTTTTAATTAATTTCATGTTATAGCTGTAGAAGATTTTTTTAAAATAAATTAATACTTTTATTCAAAGGGATGCATTAAAATTTATATAAATAAGTGACAGTAAAGACTTTTACATTGTTACAAAAACAAAAATTTCAAATACATGCTGTTGTTTTGAACTTTGTTCATCAAAGAATCCTGAAAAAATTCACAGTTTACATTAACAATATTAGGCAGCACAACTATTTTCGGCACTTCAGGGACTTCTTTCAAAAATATAAAAAAAAGAAAAAAGAACAGTAGTCTATTGACCAATTTATGTAAAACATATTCCAAAAGAAAACAGAAAATTATAATAATAACAATAATAGTAGGGGTAGCACAATCCTATTTTCCCATGAGCCCAGGTTAAAAAAAATATATGATTTGCCTGAAAGATTTTGAAGTATTTAAATACAAGGCACATAATTATATTTCAATTATTCAGGCCTTCAATATCCGTGACTGAATTAGGTGAGTTATTCACAAGTGAAAGGAGTGAAATCTTTCATTATCATCAAATATGCAGCATTAGCTTTTCTACTTTGACTTGACTTTAAAAAAAGTAGTTGACACATGGAGAAATTACATTCTCAGGTGTCCTGGTGACTGATGGACATCTCTTTTGGGATTATGTTGGCACTGAAGCCCAGAGATACGGTCTATCAAAAGCGGTAACACAGCAGTTTGTTGTGAGATCAGCAGTAATGTGTAATGGTTCTCTCATCAGGTACTGAAACACAGCCGGCTCCTCGGGCTCAGGTCAGGTTCATTATTATCGTCTTATTATAATATATTTCTGTTTTGTTGGTAGCTCTTAAGTTCCTTACAGCTGGAGGTGCCTGACTCTGAAGTGATTTTGTACTTGTCCGAGCCTCTGGAATGCATTGTACACCAGCTCACTGAAGCTACAGTCACGACTTCTCGGTCTCAAGCAGACATCTGACGCTCCCATGATGCCCAGAGGCTTTAAATGCTGCGCTACAATAATAGACACAAGAGAGACGTTGTCTAGACAGGTGGTCCTCAAACTTTTCAGGCCTCTTCACAAATCAGACCACACAAGAACCACCAAGTCACAACGTTTCCCGTATTTGTATTTCAGAAGTGTTACATTGTGGCGACATCCTGCCGACAGCGCCAAAATGTTAGATTGAGTCTCCTTGTCTGGAATATTAGATCCGACCCCGGATGCCGGATCCTGTTAGAATATAACATTTACATCTAGTACCCAAAACCTGTTAAACACCAAGCCTTGTCTGGTACCCAAAATCAGACTTAAAAGCATTTTTTCTAGTATCCAAATATGTATTAAAGATCTTCTATCAGCCCACGAGGCAGACAGAAGAAGCTGGAGAAGACCAGAAAGCAGGAGCATCTGAGCATTGAAACAAAAGCAATTATGATTATCCTATAACCTCTGCTCATTTTACGGTCACTGTAGCGGCTTCTTTTTGGTATATAGCCACTTCCGTGTGGGAAAGTAAAATTGACACTGCTCCAAAGCCTGTTTGATCATGACTGGTGTTTAATGTAACAAAGGCATAAATACCTGAAAATAAAACAAAACTGTTACATGAAAGATAGTTGATATGCAGGTCAAAAAACTGTCTCCTTTCCCTCTCCCCTTGCCACACCACATCCTGTTTAAGACTTCCCCCAGGAAATGCCAAAATGGATGCAATTAATCTCATCCACCACAAGGGGGGTACGGAAAATAATACATACAAACATTCAATCAACACAGACTATAGAAAAGACATTATACAACAACATTAACACCTTTATGGCTCCTACATCCCGGCCCCTTAATTGACAATATTAAGGCAATTACAAATACCTATATTAAAGTAAGTCATAGCTCTCAACTGATCCTGTATAACTGAATAGTAAAGCTCATGATATCAGTGACTAAGGATGTGATGACTCATAAAGGTGATGATATACAGTAACTAACCTGTAAACCCTTTCACATTCACTTGTGCTTTTGAAAATATTTCCATGCTTCAATGCCCTGTCAAAACTCTCTTGACAGTTTTTAAAGTGGTAATTCACCTTCATACAGATTTGGAATGATATAAAGGTAAGCAAGATGCCAGACTTTTCATTTTGAGTAAACTATCCCAGCACGCTGGTTGCGTGTGAAATGGCATACTCTCTTAGGTACATATTTTGAATAAGTAATTACTTCGCGACCACTAAAAATGTTCTGTATAGTACCAAAGTCCCTTTAAGGCAAGTCATGTCACTCGGTGGCCATCTTTGAAACGCCTCTCGGGCATGCAAGTGCAGCTCCTATCTCTTTGAATGGGGAAACATCAAATTTTCCAAAATGGTTCGCCAAGCTTATGATTAAATTTCATATTTGAAATCACCAATGAAATCTGACAACAACTGTCTCATAAATGTTGTTTCTTATGGTCCAATAGCATTAAAAAAGCGTATTTTTCAGGCTAGACCAGCCAAATGCGAATGTGCAGTCCTAAGCGCACGTCTCTGAACGCTGACTGTTTCTAGCAACCAGGACTTCTAACAGCAGCTGCAGTGATGCGCTGACTTTACCGATTAGCCACTGGCTCTTTTACTCAGAAGGCAGAGCTTCCTTCAAGAGAGCGGCCTTATTGAGCGTTGCATTTTTCCCCATTCAAAACTACAGGAGTGACACGTCTTGGGTATTTTATAGACTTTGATAGTACATAGGTGTCCAATCCTGCTCCTGGAGAGTCAGTGTCCTGCAGAGTTTAGCTCCAACCAGCTCCAACACACTTACCTGGAAGTTTCTAGCAGACATGGCCTTATTATTGGGAGATGCTAGGGTCTGTAGAACTTACCATTGGAAAAAGCGTAGCGGCTATTTTTGCTCATGTGAGGCACTTTAGCCAATCATACAATGGCCTCTAGTCTCCTTCCTTGCATACCGCCAAAGCCGCAGCGCTAGCATTAACCATTATGTTTTTTGGGCTAAAGGTTGCAGGCTTGCCTTAGTGGCTGTGGCTGTGGCCGAAAGCCTAGGCAGCTCACTTGCTGCCTCGCTGCCCTATCAGGCAATGACTTTGCAGGCAACGTTTTTGCACGAAGGCACCTCGTGAAACTGATTTCGGACAGACTTCTGAGGCAGTGTAGCGGTTTAATGATCTACAACAAAATAGAACGAGTTTTGGTGATAACTAAACAAATATTTAATTACTATAAGACTGATTTCAATCCAGAACTAACATCAAAAGTGCAAAAAGTTTGTCAGAAATATAAATTTACACACAAACTGACCTCCAAACGCAACTTTCAGACGCCATCTTTATTTTTTAGCTCAACCATCACGGAATGGAACGCACAGGATTGTGGGATATCAAAGGCAGCGAAGGATACATCTATGAATCGATCAGATGAAGGTATCTCATGAGACAGGAAGTGAAGCTAAATTTGGATTCGGACGTGCATTGATGCCTTCCTACCTTAGAATGCGTCCTCCAAAGGCAGCATTTAAGAGCTTTCGGACGCAGCTTTTGTTTCTAGTGAGTCTGAAGTCCTTGAATAGCTGGATCAGGTGTGTTTAATTGGGGTTGGAGCTGAACTCTGCGGGACAGTGGCTCTCTAAGAACAGGTTTGGACACCCCTGAAATAGACCTTATGCGCCAGAGAAACAGGCACACAGCCATCTTTAAAATTCTGTCTTTGAACTTCCGTTATAGCGGTAGCTCTATAGCATCGCCATTGAAGATAAATTAGCTGGTTAAGTGGATTTACTTATTGTAGTTATTGAAAGTTATCATGTGCATTATAATGTTCAAAGCGGATGTCAACAAATGTCAGTAGACCAGGAAGATTTTAGAATGAGCAGATCATTCATAAATTGGTACGACCTTACCTTCACGCTGGGGAAATACAAATGGAAGACAGAAGACAAGGAGCACACTGCTGAAAAGGGGTGGAGCTACATGGTCTGTAGTATGAATGTGTAGATGGGATAGTAAAGTGTCCATCATATGCACACTTCAGAATCCCACTAGAACTAGTGTGTCATCTGGTAGTTTTTGCCAACTCTTTTATGAGTAATGTGAATTCACACATCTGTTTTTCACCTGCTTTGTAGTAAGGAAATATGTGATTTCGGACACAGCCCTTGTATTCTTTAAAGTCGGATGGATTCTGATTGGCTCTCATTGTTAAACATTCTGAAAATGATTCTAGCGACATCGTCTCGTGTAGCTAACCCTTTAAACTGATGGCAGAAGGTGTGACGTCTAAGACTAGTCTCCGTGTCGTTATCATTATAGCTCTGGTGTGGACATCCATATTCTCATAAAATTAGAACGATTATTAAAAATGTAGTTATAGCTTTCATTCTTGGTGTGAACGGGCCTTAACTGTGGGAAATGTGTGCAAAAGACAGATAAAGGAAGAGAGAGACAGTATGTGGATGAGAGAGAGTGCAGTGCCGGGACTGAAGAGGGTTGGAGAGCGGTGGAAAACCATTAAAAATGCATGATACGGGCAAACTTCAAAATGTCATGATGGGTGGGCTGTTCATAAACATATCAATAAGGAGGCCACAATGGCATTCCCCCTCGCAAGCTTATTAATTAACATTTCAAAAGCTTTTGAGTGCTCATAAAAAGATAGATTTCACTCTGAAACCACAGCAGACAGACACAAGTGTTGATACTTCACGGTTTAAACACACAATGCTATAAGAACAAGGATCACCATTACACGGCCATTGCAATATAGTGTAAAAAACACACATATATTACACATTTAAGAAATTCTTGATCAGACAGGTAAAAGAAACACAAGACAACTGGTAATTTTGAGCTAAATCAATAGTGCCCTCTACAGGCCCCAAGTAAATATTGCAAATGGAATACATCCCAAAACCCATGCCATTACACCATGGTAAATGTCCAAAAAACAGCGTATTTTTGAATAATTTGTTGGTGAACACATTTACTATAGTTGTAAAAATGAATCAAATGAGGCATCCAAGTAACACTGATATGTTCCATGCATGAGTACACAACTAGGTTGTCTTTATGTAAAATAAACCCCAAAATGAACCAAACTATGCTCACAGTTTAGTTTTAATTAATAGTGAAGTGAATGTACATGTATTAATTGACAGACCTTTTAATATATCTTTACATAAAAAAGTATCTATACAGCTGTTCTGTACCGTATCATTGTTTCACTTAACCTGCAGTCATTCTGTTTGCACCTTATAAAAAGAGGATAGTGTAACACTATAATTACAATTAAAACACATTTCTGATGTCAGGAAGACGAGATATACAATCAAATTAAATCTACAGCATGTCTCTATACAGTGCACAGGCCCTCTGGTGGCCAACAAAAAGTGTACCATAAAACTAGCAGTGACATGGAAATGAGTTTCATTTTATGTACCACTCAAAAATGCAAGATTTTTACAATGACTGCACGATGTAACATCAACCATTTTGTTTTAAATTGTTCAATGCATGGCGAACTATATCACAATTAAGAGCTGAATTTCATGAAACCCATCAACAACATGTCAAAGTCATATATTTTTTTATATATATATATATATATTAAAAAAAAATAAAAAGTTTTGCTTAAAGAAAATGAAGCTTTAGGATCATTCAAATGTTTGGCATTGTGAAAAAAAAAAAACATTCCAGTGATATGAAAAAAAAAATTATATATATATACTGTATATTCTTCTTATGGTAATATGTGATTTTTTTATTGCTTTTAATCCATGTTTATAAGAAAAAAATGTATTACAGTATTTTACTGTAATAAAAAAATCTATTACAGTAACAATAATTACCATTGAGAATAATGCACATGAGAAGAAGCAGAAAAAGACTCAACAGTAAAACATCCAACACATTATAATAAGAATAATTTAGGGGGGAAATATGCTTAAATGATGAAAATAATCTCACAATGCTAAAAATCTTACTGGTATATAGGCTTAATTTTCTCCATGCTAAAAAAATAAAAAATAAATAAATAAATAAAAAATAAGATTTTTGGGTTAAAATATGGCCTTGAAATATCTAAAGTGAAGTGCTATGTTGTTAAAAAGAGAAGAACAATTTTAAAGCAGGTGTTTTATCTGTGTGAAAAGTAAAACTATGGTAATTTACAGTAAAATGCACATAAAGAGAAAGTGAGACTGTGTGCCGACGTCCTGAGAATGTCAAAGATGTGCTTTCAGATCCACACATATCAGTAAGTGTGTGTTCAGCGTGAGAAACAGTGTTAAATGCATCTGTGTCAACAGACTTTCTTCTGTATTCCCCGCAGGTCAGGCTAAAGAAAGTCATGCACCAGTGTTAAGGCATAAGTGGACAGCATATATCATTACACACACACATGCATGCACACGCGCGCGCACACACACACATACACACACACACACACACACACACGCACACACACACACACACACACACATACATACATACACACACACACTCAGTCTCTCATAATCGCTCACCACTCAAACAGTTTAATCACCAGTGTCATCATTTCCATAAAAGTATTACTGTTATGTACACAAGCCTATTCTTGATCTCAGAAACATGTGCACCATAAAGACAATTAAAACAGCCCAGTCCACGCAGTCCCGTGTCCTCTTCTCCCTGAAATACTCTGGCCGTGGGAATCATGGGAACTCTACGGAGCGCTGGCCCTCCAAACCCGCTCCCCAAGTGTCTGAATCAACAAGTACCAGCATCCTGCACACACCCGCATCACTTCCTCCTCCTTTTCACTCCAGAGCACTGAGCGGCTGGCCTGGGCACTCGTCAGTACAGGATCATGGGAAACAAGATGCTGGAGTGAGATGGAGGCTTTCAGCTGCAGCTTTCATCCATCTGGGGCTTCCTCTTCTGAGATGCTGATTACGGCCGGTGAAACCTGCAAAAGGAATTGGAAAAAGACATGACATTTTCGTTATAAAGTCCAGGTGATGGTTGAAGACAATGATCATGTTCACATGCACATTATTTCCCAATTATTGCCTTTAATCAGGGAAAACAAAAAGGTGGCCGCCCCAAACACTTTCAATACTATTCATTCACTTTCAGTAAGATTGCTGTAGAAGTAACTAATGCTTTTATTCAGCAAGGGCCCATTAAATTGATCAAAAGTGACAGTATAATGTCCCAAAATATTTGTATTTTAAATATATGCTGTTCTTTTAAGCATTCTATTAATTTGAAAGGTTTCTTTAGCAGCAAATCAGCATATTAGAATGGTTTCTGAAGGATCAGTTTTGATCACAGGAATAAATTACATTTTTAAATATAACCAGTGTTCATTTGGACAGCAAATAATTGATTTAGTTTTAGTCATAGTCTTTGGACTGAAATACCATTTAGTTTTAGTCATCTGAATACACCGTGTCCTAACTACACGCGACGTGATAAAAAGGCATCTTTTCATGTTCATCTGAGTTCTTGTCCGAACCAGCCGCAATGGCGACGCAAAGTTTCTTTTTTAGAAACGGTTTCTAGTTCTGCTACGTTGTGGCTTGAAAATGTCGATACATTTTCGTCATTGTTTTAGTCATTCAAAAAGAGTTTTTATTTCATTATCATCTGGTTTTCATCTGTGAAAAAATGTTGTTGACAAAATGTAATTAACACTGAATATTTCACAATATCACTGTTTTTACGGTATTTTGGATCAAATAATTGCAGGCTTGTTGAGCATGAGGACTTTCGAAAACATAAAAAAAAAAAAGTCTTACAGACCCCAAACTTTTGAATGGCTCTGCAGATACAGATATAGATCAAGATCAATGTGGATATTCTGAATAAGATCCAATATTCGGATTAATACAGACACATGCCGTCTTTTTCAGATTAGTAACCAGGTATTGGCTGCTGGGTTATGGTGTTTACGTGAAGCATTTGACCAAATTCCCATTAATATCTCAATATTCTTGTGTGTGCAAACACTTCTTCATTTATTCCAATTAAGAAAGTGCTGAAAGTGTCAGACCTGGTGTATATCCTGCTCTTCTCATGGACTTCCATTTCTGAGCTCTTATACTCGTTCAGCTCTTTTCTTATGGCTGCCTGGAAGAGGACAAAGAAAGAACATCATGAACGCTCAGAGTATCACTATAAAACACCTTACAGTACACCTTATTGAGGATGCCATGTGGTCAAATCAACATACAATTCCAATACTTTAATGTCAATATGGTTGAGAAACAGAGTCTGTCAATGTCACTGTGCCTTTTCAAATAAGATATGTTTGGCAAGGAGGTTTTGTGGTTTTTAATTATGTGCAAATGTGCAAACTCTTTACAATTTACATAAGACACCATTTAAATGCTGCTATATCAGTCACCACTAGGGGGAAGCTGCGAGCAGTGATTGGGTCGGACCTTGTCAGCAGGTGTGAGTTTGGTCCAGGGTTTGTCGGCGCGCCGGTCGTAGTCTCGAGCGTGAGTGCTCTCCACATACTCATGAAAGCGCAGGATCTTTCTGGCCTGCAGTTCGGCCACCGTGGGCCTCTGTGACAACTGCAGACAGAGACACAACAGCATTTGTTTTCAAGTTCAGTAAGATTAGCACATACTTTCACCACAAGCAAAATATTTTTGCCCCTAATGGAAAGAGTGTGAAAATTGTAACTTGGTTAGTTGAAGTTTTTTTTTTTACTTTTCACTGACAGTTAAGTTAAAGGAGCAAGTCGTCAAGCATTTCTATTTTAATATGTATTATCTAGTTTAGAATTTTAAAACTCTAACAGAAGTGATTTAAGATGTTTTTATTATGCAAGAGAGAGAGATACGAGAGATAACTTACATGAGCAAGATTTAAAATTGTAATTATTTAAACTTTCCCTGATTAACAACTTTTAACACAGGGACACCATTCAAATATTTGGCATCTTTTTTTTTTTTTAAGGACACATTCAATTGATAAAAAAAGACAGTAAAGCCATTTACAATGGGACATGTCTATTGCAAATAAATGCTGTAATTTAGAAATTTCTATTCATTAAAGAATCCTAAAAAAAAGTTTGAACGACAGTTTCCACAAAACTATGAAGCAGCACAACTGTTTTCTTATATTACCAATGTTTAAATGGTCCTTAAGCACCAAATCAGCACCAAAAGGAGGGTGGAATTGCCATCAGGGGAATACATTACATCTTAAAATATATTCAAATATAAAAGTTATTTTAAATTGTAATACTATTTCACTATATTACTGCTTTTATTGTATTTTGATCAATTACATGCAGACCTGGTGAGCAGAAGAGATTGAATTAAAAACAAAACAAAAGAAAATCTTTTACTGACTCCAAGCATTTGAACGGTAGTGTATTTGTATACAAAACTGATTCTAAACAAGACCTTTAGAGGTTTTCGTGAGAAACAAACTCAATCAAGTAATGGATGTGTGCCTCCAAACCTTTCTGGTCAGTCTGCGCTTGATTTCACTCCTTTCTGCCCGTCGGTCTGCTTCATTCTTGGCTGAAACAGAAGAACATGCTGATATTATTATTATATTTTTTGTTTTTTACTGGAAGCATCACAAAATTGGGAACTACACCAGCTATGAATGACCACAAATGCTGTGGAGGACTAGAAGACCAGGGCTGTAAGACTGACCTTGTAGGATGTTTCTCTGCTCAAGCTCTTGTGCGGTGGGTCTCTGACTCAACCTCCTATGAGAAAAAACACACAGTGTCAGCAGAGACGAACCTAGATTAAGTGGCTTCAAAAAGTAGCCTAAACACATCTAACAGAACATAAATTGTTTATTTTTTCCAACATTAAAGTGCTTATTTTTTAATTAACTAAATGACTTTATAATAGAAGAAACAAATATAATACAATCTTCAAGATACAGTACAATCTTCATATTTATAACCATATATATGGTAGAAATATATAGTTAGTATATGGTTATCACATTTTCTTAGCGATATATGCTATTTACATTATGTAAAAATAACAGCATTTTCTTTGCAAGAAGTGTAAATAATAGATGCTATTTATACTTAGTGCAAATAGTGGCAGATATTTGCACCTCAGTATTATATTAAATTATTAAATAGTATGCAATAATAGCATATTGAGTGTCAATAATCATATTTATTACAATTATTTAATGGATGCCGCCTTATTGGGACAATAAAGCCCTCCCTATGTCTACCTCAACCCTTCCCGATAAACTCTGTGTTATTAAATACCCGTGAGGCACTTAATTTACACTTTTCGAACATTTGTTTCGTTTTTATTGTAGATAAACACCTTTTCGATCTGATAAGTGATGGGAAAAGGGAGAAGAAAGAGTTGGGCAAAAGGCAGATTTGATCTTGGGTCGATCACGTCAGAAGTCGTTGCCATGCGTCTTACGCCACTGTTTCTGTGTTTTGTAATTTGTGTCTGTCCCAAACAGACACTGCTCGGCGGAGTTACTGTAAATAGCCTCAGTCAACAAGGTGGGATATTTGTAAATAGACTCTCCGTTAATATTAACATTTCTGATTATTTAAACGATCAGCCCTCGGGTAACTGCCTGCCTTATTGCTATGCCTCTGAGTGTCAGTGTGGATTACAAAGACCCATAAACCCGCAGTGAACGCACACGCAGACCTTGTGAGGGTGGAGCCAATCTGATTGCGGACAGTTTCCCACTGCTCTTTGTTGTTCCAGGTGCTGTTCTCCTGGTCCTGAGACTGCTCTTTCTCCTGCTGACGCTCCAGCTTCAATGCCAGAGTGTCTTTACGCTTCACACGGAGTGCAAGACCACCTGACGAGACACACACACATTACTTTTACTTGTACACTTTATATTTACTTGTAGGCCAATCCGACACAAGAGTGAAAAATATCAGTTCCTGCATCCAAATCAAGGTATCGGTATTGATATCGAACATTTTGGAATGATACCCAGCCCTATAGACTACCATTCAAAAGTCTGTATGATTTTTTTAATGTAGGGCTGCACGTTTAATCGAATGCGATTGTCATGCGCATCTTGTCAGTAAAGCCGGTTCTGTGATTAGTAGTAAATCTCCATCACATGCTTTCAGATGGAGCAGCATTTACTACACAGAGCCGTAGTTCACTGACAAGCTACGCAAAATCGCGTTCATAATCGCAGACGTTATAATCGCGCGATGATGAAATCGAAATCATTCTGCGATTATGAAAGCTGAAAATGAAATGAAATGAAATGAAAATACCACATTTAATAACATGTTTTTACTCCAAACTCACTTCATAACGTCAGTCGAGTGTTTGAAGTAAATCCTTCTGTGAGATGATGTGGCTTCTTACACAGAATAAGCCACACAACTATTTTTATATTAACTACTACCTGCAACTGCAACTATATTTCATAGTATTCTAAGCAGTGATGAAGGCTATGTCGATTAGCATTGCATTATTATATACTTTACTATAATAAAAATTATAATAAGACAAACTCAGATAAACCATATATTGTCGTAGTCGTGTGTTTATTAGTCATGTTGAATCAATGAAAGTAGTTAAATCTTGTTTATTCAGCTGCAGCGATAGGGATTTCCTGGGTTTCTTCTGCGAGGCGTATTTGGAGTTTCAGTGCGAGAGCGCCCTCTGGCCTTTGGATGGAGATTTACTTCTGATCACAGAACCGTGCTTCACTGAAAGATATGCATGACAATTGCAGCTTCTGCCTAATTGCGATTTATCGCCTTTGCAATTTAAATTCGATTAATCATGCAGCCCTATTTTAATGTCTTTGAAACAAGTCTCTTATGCTGCATTAATCTGATTACAAATACAGTAAAAATAGTAATATTCTGAAACATTATTAAAGTTTAAAATAACTGTTTTCTATCTGAATATATTTTAAAATGTAATTTATTCCTGTGATGCAAAGCTGAATTTTCAGCATCAATACTTCAGTGTCACATGATCTTTCAGAAATCATTCTAATACAGTATGCTGATTTACTGCTCAAGAAACATTTCTGATTATTATCCTATTACAGTTGTGCTGTAGATTTTCTATATATTTTTCCCGGATTGTTTTGATGAATAGAAAGTTTATTTGAAATCTTTTGTAACATTAAAAATATCTTAACTGTCCCTTTTGACCAACTGAATCTGTCTTTGTTGCATAAAAGTATATATAAAAAAAATGTATGCTGACCACAAACTTTTGAATGGCAATCAGAGTTTTAACACCTTATTCCACAGTTTCATGCTTTAAAATGCCAACTGTGGTAACAGTAAAGTGCTACGTTTTTAATGCACATATTATTAGTACAGGACATTCCTAAATAACCCTCATACAGCTGGTCAGACAGTATAAAAGGATCATACTCTTGGGAACATCCTCATCATTATCATCTTCTTCATCGTCATCTCTGTAATGGATGGGTCCATCCGAATCACTCTCCTCGTCCTCATCATCGCTGTTTCCATGTCCCGCATCCTCAGGAATGACAGTGACCCGCGGGTCTCCCACCAGACCGCGACGGCTGCGCGGCTCCAGCTCCGGCTGTTGTGTAGGCCGAGGGGCAGGCCGCAGCTTCTGCAGCTCTTCTTCAATGTCAAAATCATCGTCCTCAGGCCTAATCAATACATAATCACAAAAACACAGTGAACATATGAATGGTGTGTGGTTGTGTACATTTTACCGCAACACATAGCATGCATGTAACATATTATAAATGTAGTGTAGTGTATATGTAGCATGATTAGGACAATTTAAAAGCATTGACAAACCAAGATCTCAAAAGATATCGCACTGATGACATTGGTGTAGAAGATGTAAAGCATGTGCTGCTTTGTAATCGGTTTGAATATCTGCCGGCATAGCACTTCCGATTTCTCTTTTTGACGAATACAGACTACTGCCACCTACTGGATGGGAGAGTTACTTCCCCTCACACAGGCACAGAATGTACAACTAGTTGGCCATAGTCTTTGCTGGAAATTTACTTGCCCTCGGGCCATCCAAGATGAGTTTGTTTATTCATGGAAACAGATCTGAAGAAATGCAGCATTGCATCACTTGTTCACCAATGGATCCTCTGCAGAGAATGGGTGCCGTGAGAACGAGAGCTGATAAAAACATCACAATAATCCACACCACTCCAGTCCATCAGTTAATGTCTTGAGAAGCAAAACAGTGCAATAAACAAATCCATCATTAAGGTGTTAACTAATGGCACTGACTAAAATACAAGTCCTTTATCCATAATGTTGCTTTCTCCATTAAAAAAATCATCTCGTCTGAATCAGGAGAATAATATTAATAGATTAAGCAAAAACAGTCCAAAATCAGTTCTAAACAAATATGTGGGTGGATTCTGATGTGAGAGGACGACAGGGGATGTTTCTTCCTTTTTCACTGGAAGAAGCGTTGTTATGGATTATGGACTCGTATTTTGGCCAGAAGTGACTGTTTGAAGTTATAATGCCTTAATTATGGATTTGTTTCTTACAAACATGCACCTTTTCACTTCACAAGACATTAATTGATGTACTGGAGTGGTGTGGATTACTTGTGGATTATTGTGATGTTTTTATCAGCTGTTTGGACTCTCATTCTGACGGCACCCATTCACTGTAGAGGATCCACTGGTGAGCAAGTGATGTAATGCTACATTTATCCAAATCTGTTGTGACGAAGAAACAAACTCAACTACGTCTCAGATGGCCTGGGGGTGATGACATTTCCAGAAAATGTGTAAAATGTGTAAAGAAAATGTATAGTACACATAAGCAGCATAATACTAGGCAACATTTCTTCATGGGATGCAAAAAGTAGCAATCTGCTACAAGCGTCCAAGAGCAGAGAACACTGTGTTCTGAGATAAACTGATATGCACACTCACAGTCGCAGAGGTTCGATAGTGACAGGAAGAGAGTTTCGCCCCCCTCCTGGGGCCTCAGTGAGAAAGTCCGGTGGTAATTCAAACAGAAGCGAATGAGCTCGCTGGGATTCTTCAGGACTGGGCTGGACTGGGCCTGGGCTGTTCAAGGCTCTCTGGATACGTATGTACAGAGGTAAGGGAGGCTCAGGCTGATTGGCCGAAGAGTCATCTGAGTGGTGTTTGGTCACAGGAGTCATCCTCTTTGGAGGAATGGGAGGAGATCGCTTGACTGGGACCTGGACTTGAGAGGGATCCACTGTAGAAAAAAAAAATAAATAAATGAAAAAAATAAATAAATGCAATCAAAATAAACTTCACAAGAAATGAGGGTTAAAGCACATGTGGCAACAACAAATTAGTCGGTATGAAAGAACAATGATTTGCATGCCATGGAATTAATCATATGGTATTAGTACAAGATGAGGAGGGATTTAATATTCTAAGATAATAGATTCTACAGATAATATTCTAAAGATAAGTGTTTTAATATTAAGGTCTAAAACATACCACTCTATGCAAGTTTATGAACGCAAATCCTTTGGCTGAAACCTGTTCACACCAAGGACGATAAATGTAACGATAACTATGAAGTTTTAATAATTGTTAATAATTGGGAAGTCCACATCACAACTATAACAATGGCACAGAGCAACAATATCGTCGGAATCACTTTCAGAATTTTTTTCACAGATGCACAATTAAAACATAGTTAATCAGAACTCACGACTTTAAAGAGCAAAAGCATTTAAAGCAGCAAACAACAAAACTGCAGTGTGTGTTTATAGTAATCAGAACATAATAAATGTCCATTGGTGTGGACACTAATACGGTTGTCATTTGTTACCGTTTTTGGTGTGAACGGGCCTTAAATACCTTTCTTCAAAAATTAGGCCAACTACTGTCATGGCAGAGCAATGGTTAGAATTGAATCTTTCTGAGCAAGTTAGTTAAAATGAACATGAAATCTAAATCAACCCTACTTCGTTTCTTAATGCCACGTTAATACACAGACGTGAAGAAAATAACTCCTATCTTTGGTACTGTGACAGTGCAGGTTAAGTATGCACTTGCAACGTGTCGGCCAAGCATTCATGTCTGAATTTGTGCACTTGCGTAAAGTATGTTTCTGGGCTAAATGTCAAAAATCTTCACCTTACATGCAGGCCAGGTCTATATTGAAACCTCTAAAAATCCACTAGACAGTGGACACTGCCACTCAGTACTTGCTGTTCAGTGACACTCAGTCAATTTTTAAATTCTGCAAGAGGGTGTTAGTATACAGGTACATTTTCAGATGTCAACCAGATTGCTTCTGAATTGTATCTTCTTTACTGGTTATTCTGTTAATCTTCAATCGTGGTTACATGTAATTTTCATATCCTTTGAATAGGATGAACTCTACTCCATTCATTAGTTCTCAGTAATTGCAGTGATTTGGAGCAGGATCATGGAGATCTTGAGTATGGGTGTGAAAACAAGCATGACTCTGTGAGGTTATTAGAGCATTAGGACATGCATGCCAGATGGTGTGGGACGGGACGGCACCAGGGCTACCTGGGTGGAGCTGAGCGCCCCTGTGGCTGAGGTAGGTGGGCAGGGAGAGATAGACCCCAGACTCTGCCTGCTGTCTCCAGCTCGTCCAGTACTGAGGCGGCGGAGCTTTGTAATATCTTTGTAACGTTGAAGCTTTGGGGTGGATGAAGGGAAATGTGTTTTTAACATCTCAAACAACAAGCACACGTACTGTGGGACACTGGTCCAGTTCAAAAGGTGACACCTATTAAAACCTCCAAGCCCTTAAAGGGATAGTTCAGCCAGAAATGAAAAATCTGTCCTCTGAAGATATGATTACTTTATATGGTGAACAGATGTAATTTAGGCTTTTATTCACCTATAAACACTGATCAACGCACATACATAGAGCTCGTCAAATATGGTAAATGGAAGCACAAAGGTTTGATGTGTGAAAACCAATGAGGTTTGCTCTTGCAGCAATGTTTATATGCAAATAAATGCTTAAATTAAATCGGTTTATCATATAAAATAATTGTTTCTATTTAGAAGACTTGGATTAAACTGCTCGATTCATTTGGAATTTTGTTTTTGTTTTTACAGTGATCTTATGAAATTTTTGAAATGTCAAAGTTTTGGTGGAATCACTTTAAATAGAGGAACGGAAAATGTTCAAGTTTCATTAAAAATGTCTTCCTTTGTGTTTTGAAGATGAACAAAAGTCTTATGGGTTTTGAACGACATGAGGGTGAGTAATTGATGACAGAATTTTTTAGGAACGGTTAACTATAAGTAAGTTAAAACTATCCCAACATGTCATCTTCTGACTCAACCAATAGCAAAAGTATGATGAAAGGCAGTAGAACGCATATGATTATTTGCGACTCGTTTGGTTTTATCAGTAGTCCAGAAAGACACACTTTAGCTTTAAGCTGGTGGCGACTTCAATTGTGGTAAAGTCAAATCTACAAAACAAATTTAAAGCCTTTAAAGTAAATTGAGCTGAAATGAAGTGAGAAAATTATGTATCTTAAATACAACTGAAAAATGTAAGCAAAACTTCCAACAACAAAGCCAGTATAAACCAGTTTGTGGGAAACACTTCAATTGACACTTCAATTCAAATCGACTGTATTTAACCAAACCAGCCTCACAAAAAAAAAAAAAAAAGGCAAATCTAAGAATACACATCAGTCACATAAGTCAATGGCCTCATCCAGTTTGAATATTTTTCATTATGTCAGCCTCTCAACTGTTTAAGAAATACAACTGAAATGGGATTGTCCTGGTATCTGGACTAGGGGCGTCTATAAATGGATCCCGTTGAACAGGGATGTGTGTGCTGGGTTTCTGACACTTGGGCAGCTGCTGCCTGCCTCTCATGCCACTGGGCCACGGCATGTCTAAAGTTAACTTTCCTCAGTGACACTTTAAACCATCAGCGTGAGCTCTCTTCTAGTTTAATTCAGTCCACAAAATCTACTGGAACAACCGATAGAAAATTAGCTGCATATTAATGCAGCAAATTATGGCTGAACTCACTGATTCAGCCAATCAAACATTTAAACATAATATAAGGGTGTTTACTTTCAGTAAACTTTTTAGAATTCTGACTGAAGGATTTTCTAAAATGTCTATGGAGAAAATGAAAGGGAAAAATACATCCAGAACCCAGGTGGCTGAAAAAGTGGGCGGTCTCTATTGTACTAATAACAAAAAAAAGCTGAGAACAAAAGTACAGGGAGTTCTCATGTCTGTGAGCAGACAGAGCGCCAGCTGCTATGCAGGACAAACAGACACACTTAATTCAACAGGAACATTAAACACACACACACTTACTTTTTTTCCATCCCTGATTTGTTGTGTACTGTACAGTACATTCAAAACTTGTCAGACAACAAACATTGTTTGTGTCTCAGTGTAGCTGTGTGTATTACCTCAGAAGTGGCTGACCCCGGGGCCGCTGCAGCACTCAGAGACAGGTGTGTGAGATATGAAGCTGCTCAGTGAACAGTGTGCCAGCACAGCAGAACAAACAGCACAGAGACATGTCTGAGCCTGTCCATCTCACTGGAATGCTCATCTGTTTCGGGGCTTCGGAGGGAGGGAGCAGCAGACACTAACACACCTGATTCATTTAACACACAGGCCTTCGTCTATTATTAACCAACCTGATTTTGATGTGGGAATAATTAAGAAAAAATAACGTGCTCATAACGTACAGCTGCAATGCCCCCGTGGCACAAAGCATTTTCCCTCTCTTTTCCTCTACCTTCCCGTTTCTCTTCACTGTCCTATACATTACAAACACACAAAGGCCATAAATAAATATACAGAAATTAAAGAAGTAGATGAAACTGACAATAGGATATTGTGTCGTTGAACTTAATCCATTACACTGCCCCTCAATGTTGACACCTGTCAGTATATTCTTTGCTCAATGCCACAGAAGTTTCTTCTTTATGTATGTGTAAGAAATTGAATAATAAACTAAGCCTTAATACTGTAATATTACCTAAGACAGCTACAGTGTGCACCAGACTTTGTGCTGATAATCAAATGTCCTGATAAGTTAAACTAGGATGTGAATTTACAAGATAACAGTTTTAATAGTTTTAACATGAATTTCAGAACAATAATATATTTATAAATTAACATTAATCTAGTAGTCTATTAGTTAGTTTAATGTATTGTTTATGATATCTAAGACATTGAATAATGTTAACAAATTGAACCTTAATGTAAAGTGTTACCAATGTTTTTATTCCGATAGAAAATTTGTATATAAACAAAATAGCTGTAAGCATAACTCTGAATTAAGTCTGGTATTGTCCAAGCTAAATCATGTATGTCTCTGTCATGAATGAATGAAGGCTGTATCACCAGTAAAATTAAGCTCTGTTGATTAAATATTAATTAAACATGAATCTGTACTAAGTCAAAACAATGCACTGCAGGACAGGAAACAATAAAGCCGATTACTGAAACAATGAAAGTACGGTATGACCACACAGGCAGGTGGTGCATGGAAAACTATCTACAGAATGACAATCCATGAGGAAGACAATGTACAACAGTCAGGGACATGTACACTATGTATGGTGATGGTCCAGACCCAGCTGTTTACAGTGCAGTGCTGCATGACCGGGTACTGAACAGAACAGACCAAGGCTAGAGTAACAAATCATTCTGAAGAAAAAAAAAATGCTCTTAACTGATATATTAGAATGAAAGTTTAGAATATTTGTATTCCCAAAAACATTGTTCTTACCTTTTTTCTTAAGACAAAATCGGAATTCCTAAAAAAGAATATTCTTAAACATAACTAAATCTGGATAAATGCCGACACATCTTAAATCCCCTAAAGGAAAGATGTTTAAAGGGGTCGTTGATTGCGATTTCACTTTTTTAACGTTAGTTAGTGTGTAATGTTGCTGTTTGAGCATAAACAATATCTGCAAAGTTACGAAGCTGAAAGGTGTGAAAAATAATGAGTTTTTAAAAAAAACGAAGCATTAACACATGTTAGACTTCACCCCATAAACACAATCAAGCCTAGAAAAAAGCCAGTGAACCACCCCTTTAATGAAACTACTGGGTTGTTTAAAATATTAAGCATTGCAACATAACATGAAATGGCACAAATCAAAAAACTCAACCGACCTTAGTGTGTATCAGTCACTCCTCTCTTCCTTTTCTGCAAATGTCTCCACTGCTAAAACGACATTAGGGGTGTGCCCGAAGCCGAATACCTTATTCGGAAAGGCATGGATAATGGCTTTTAAAACGAATAACGGATAACGAATAATTCTGCCCGAATATTCGGCTGAGGCTGCAGCACGTGTTTGCTAGATTCACAGGTGAGCCAGGGGATCAGCGCGATATTTTACACAAACCTCTAAATTCACGCAATGATGAGTGTGTGAAGTGAATGAATGTAAACTTTACGAATGAAAAGAGTGCAAATCAAACACTGCTTGCTGTTGCCTCTCCGTGCATCTCTCAGAAATCAGAGCTTGGCAAGAGTAATATCACCTATAATAATACATCATACACGTTCTATTATTTGTATATATTTAAAAGGCAATGATTTAAACCTTAGGCTACGATATGATACACGA
>NW_015540935.1:1238098-1241573 GCF_001515605.1 Sinocyclocheilus anshuiensis
ATTAGTTTTTATATATTATATAGCATATTTTAAAAACTTTTTAAAATACAAAAATGTATGTTTATTTGCAACAGTTATGATAACAACAATAAAAAGACATTTATGACAGTAAAACACCGATATCTGCTGACGGACACCATGCTGCGTTGTCACGGGAACATGCCAGCTGAAGATAATGAGGAAATTATGTCGCTCGCTTCAAGAGTAATATTACCTAAAACAATAGGCTACATCATACACATTCAACTGTTTATATATATAAATGTGTATATTTAAAAGGCAATGATTTAAACCTTACAGGCTACGATACACGAATGAATGGAATAAGCACAGTGCGATCGTCAATCAAACAGCCGCGTTGCCATCTCTGTACGTCTCCGTCTCTCAAAAACGCTTTCATTTTTTTTACTGTTTTTATATACACGTGCGTGCCATTATGTAGTCGTTTGGAATGCACTTGGCAAAGCGAGCGACATAATTTCCTCATTATCTTCAGCTGGGATGTTCCCATGACAACGCAGCACGGGGTCCATCAGCAGATTCGCTGATGGACACCGGCATAAAAAAAATACACATTTTATATTTTAAAAAGTTTTATATATATATTAGTTTTTATATATTATATAGCTTTAAAAACTTTTTAAAATATAAATTGTATGTTTTGCAACAGTTATGCTAACAACAATAAAAAGACATTTATGACAGTTAAAACAGCGACATCTGCTGACGGACACTGTGCTGCGTTGTCACGGGAACATGCCAGCTGAAGATAATGAGGAAATTAAGTCGCTCGCTGCCTCGCTTTCCCAAGTGCATTCCAAACGACTACATAATGGCACGCACGTGCCCTGCTCACTCCAAAGTCCCCACTCCAAGAGATCCCTTCCATTTGGAATTTGCCCCATGAACATCCCTAACACACACATTTGTTTAGTGACGTTCAAAAAAAGACTTGTTTAAAGAGTTCTGCATAATGAAAATGTGTGCGTTGAATTAATTCAGTCGTGTTCAAATGATCACTAAATGTCATGAAATCTCTCTACTTGTATGACAACTGTATTCTTAGAAATTATTAATTTTATATTTTAGAACACTGAATAGGGCAAATAGTCGAAACACAAATATTTGTCCATACTCTGTTCTCTTTTTTCCATAGCCCACTTTTCCAGACCTGCAAATTACTTAAGTGAAATACTTTTTAAACTGCACAGGAACCGGTGAGCCAAAGGAAATCATGTTGTTTTACATAAACCTCTAAAATTACAACACAGTAACAAGTGTGTGAAGTAAATGAGTTTAAAAGAATGAAATAAACGCAAATAAAATAGTAGTGTTGCAGTTGCCTTCCATGCATTTCCTGGAAATTACCTAAATCAATTTCCATATTTCTATACTGCGTAGGAACCCTTACTGTTTTAATTAGAATATATTTAAATATTTATTTATCAGATCACGAAAGGTCCCCAAGCAGGGACTCGAACTCACGTTGCTCGAAGCACAATCGCACTACATCTCGAAGCACTGCCTATACAATACAAGGGTATAGGCTCCGACTGTTAGAAGATATTTAAATAAATGTTATAATCATAAAACATATATATATTTTAGTTAAACACGGCATATTTGTTCAGTGATAACTAAGAAAAAAATAGGCTGTAATACCATAAACATAATAACGGTCTTATCAAGTATAACTGTACAAAGTTCTGGTTCAAGCTCCGCCCACTTCCAGTTTTATCCGAATACAGATACAGATACGAACAATTTTGTGATTGTTACAGATACAAATACAGATACAAATACTGGGTTCGCTGCACACGCCTAAACGACATACTACCACGACAAAATTAACAACTGTTCTGACTCTCGCACACTTTACCAAACTTTCTCTTCTCTGTCCTCCTCCCCCTCCTCCTTCATCAACTCTTACAGCTGATGACTTTGAAATATTCTTCATAAATAAAACAAGAAACATCAATGACCAATTCTCCACACCACAAACCGATGATAACTTCATAACGACAAATACACACTCTCTCTCCTCCTTCACTCCACTCCCGGAGACAGACGTTTCCAAACTTATCCTTTCCAATCATCCTACTACCTGTCCACTTGATCCTATCCCCACTCACATACTTCAGGCCATTACTTCTTCAGTCATACCTGCGCTTACTCACAATATCAACACCTCTCTTCACACTGGTACATTTCCCACAGCATTTAAGCAGGCTCGGGTAACCCCACTGCTTAAGAAACCCTCTCTAAATCCAGCACTTTTAGAAAACTACAGACCGGTATCTCTTCTTCTGTTCATTGCAAAGACACTTGAGCGAGTTGTGTTCAACCAACTCTCTATGTCCCTTGCACAGAACAACCTCCTGGACAACAACCAATCTGGCTTCAAAAGCGGCTGCTCAACTGAGACTGTCCTGCTCTCGGTTACTGAAGCCCTGAGACTGGCAAGAACAGCTTCCAAATCCTCAGTACTCATCTTGCTGGATCTGTCTGCTGCTTTTGACACAGTTAACCACCAGATCCTCCTGTCCACCCACATAAAGATGGGCATCTCAGGAACCGCACTCCAATGGTTCAAGTCTTACCTCTCAGGTAGGTCTTTCAGGGTGTCTTGGAGGGGTGAGGTTTCACAACTTCTTGCTACTGGGGTTCCACAAGGCTCAGTGCTTGGACCTCTTCTCTTCTCCATCTACATGTCATCATTAGGATCTGTCATTCAGAAGCATGGCTTTTATTATCACTGCTATGCTGATGACACTCAACTCTACTTCTCATTCCAACCAGATGATCCGACGGTAGCTGCCCGCATTGCAGCCTGTCTGAGAGATATTTCTAGCTGGATGAAGGACCATCACCTTCAACTCAACCTTACTAAGACAGAACTGCTTGTGGTCCCAGCAAACCCATCGTTTCATCACAGCTGCTCTATACAGCTGGGTTCATCAACCATAACTCCTTCCAGGACAGCCAGAAACCTAGGAGTTGTGATCGATGATCAGTTAAGCTTCACAGACCATATTGCTACAACGGCCCAGTCCTGCAGATTTGCCTTATACAACATTAGGAAGATTAGACCCTTCCTATCAGAGCAAGCTGCACAACTCCTTGTCCAAGCTCTTGTTCTCTCCAGACTGGACTATTGTAATGCTCTCTTGGCGGGCCTTCCCATATGTACTATCAAGCCTCTGCAACTGATCCAGAATGCAGCAGCGAGAGTGGTCTTAACAAGCCGAAAAAAATCTCACGTTTCACCTCTCTTCATCAGTTTACACTGGCTACCAGTAGCTGCTCGCATTAAATTCAAGGTACTGATGTTTGCCTATAAGACAACAACTGGAGCTGCACCAATATACCTAAACCCCCTAGTTAAAACGTATGCACCCTCCAGAAGCTTGCGTTTTGCAAGTGAACGACTCCTTGTGGTGCCATCCCAAAGAGGCACAAAATCACTATCACTGAC
>NW_015540935.1:1241602-1244464 GCF_001515605.1 Sinocyclocheilus anshuiensis
AAAAAAAAAAAACTATGTGTACTGTGCTAGACTAAGACTTGTCACAGCAGTTATATACTGTTGCTCTCTCGTTCGTCTGATTGCTTCTATTGTTCTACTCATTTGTAAGTCGCTTTGGATAAAAGCGTCTGCTAAATGATTAAATATAAATGTAATGTAAACACTAGCTCCATATAATACCTATTACTATTCTTAGAGATGCGCATGAGTCATTATGAGTATGCGTGATGACTTTTTCTGTAGAGACAACTCTACTAAAAATGACTCAAATAGGGACCTTGTTTTTAATTTTATAATTACAAGCGTGCTCATGCACAGGACGTGCTCACTCTAGTAATACACACACACACTCGCACACAAACATATGACGCATTCACTCATTCACACATAATTTGCAGGCGAGACACCCACTTTTTGAAAGCCACTGAAAAAATATTATGCAGAAGACATAAGAAGCATATCCAATCTGTTTCCATAATCTAAATTATACATGTAACATAAAATATGTTTGCGCCGATGACATTGGCATATTCTGGGATTTAAGAAAAATTTGTATTACACAACGTAAATAGTGTGCAGGCTTAATATGATTATTGCAGTAATCTGAAGGCAGCGCAAAAGACGGCCTTTGAGGTGTATGGACTTGATCAGCAAGTCTTCAGAAACAATCGCAAAACAATGCGATGTTCTTAAATGGGTCATATGATGCTATTTTAAAGATCATTATTTTGTGTATTTGATGTAACAGAATATGTTGACATGCTTTAATATTCAAAAAACACATTATTTTTCAAATACTGTACATTATTGTAGGTCCTCTATGCCCCACCTCTCTCAAACGCGTCGTTTTCAACAAAGCCCCCTCCTTTGACAAGCGCAGTCTGCTCTGATTGGCCAGCTGACCCAGTGCATTGTGATTGGCCGAACACCACAAGCACGCGTCGGAAATGTAACGCCCCTTACCATAATCGCGAGCTTCAGCTTTCAAAGTAAATATCAAGACAGTTAATAATGTCGTTAGTTTTACCTTACCAACCAAGCCCGAAAGGGCAACAGAGTCGCGTGACAGACACAGTGATGATGCAGCACACAAGCCGCGGTTAAGACAGCTGACGTGCTATGATTTCTGACAGGCAGTTCACTCTCCTGTGATGTGACCCTGTTCCCCTCACACGCACGATGCGTTACTCTGTTACATAGAAACTGACATATTGACTATAGATTGTATTAATTCCTTCTTTTCCAGACCTTGAAATCACCATTTTAAACCCTCCTGGTATATCCAGGTCTTCAAACAGGTCATACTTTTATCATTCTGCACTACTCTGGCTAAGGTCTATTAAGAAAGCAACATGAAGCCACATACACTTTACAGTTGCAGTTTTGGAGCGAAAGCTGACAGGACAAATAATGACTCACCTTGCAGTGCAGTGTTGTTGTTGTGATGGGTGGGTTTTGGAGGGGGCACTGGCGGCTGTTTAGGGGCAGTAGGAGCCGGAGGGTTGGAGTGGGCGGGAACAGTGGGAGGAGTGGAGTGCGCGGGAACAGTGTGAGGAGTGAAGTGGGTGGGAATAGTGGGAGGGACTTCACGGTCTCCTGCTGTTACGGGAGGACTGGGATTATTGCGGGAAGAGTCGTCTATGTTTAAAGACACAGTCCGAGGAGGAGGCTTAGCAATGGGGGGAGCGAAGGATGATGATGAAGACGACGATGATGATGAAGAGGAGGATGATGAGGATGGGACTGGAGCAGTCTCAGTGGAGGAGGAGGAAGAAGCCATCAGCCACTTGGGAGGGAGAATGGCCTGTTTAGGGGGCAGCTGGGACTCTTTAGTGGAGGTAATTGGTGCAGGTTTGGGCTCAGGAACAAACCGCACACCCACTGATCCTAACGGTGAGCACAAGACACATGCACAAACATACATAAACACAAATAACAAAAAACACACAAGTGCACAGCACAGTCACAGCAGCAGGCATGAGTAAATCAGGCATGGGGCGGCATGTGAACAGAATGACAGTGAGGTGCAGGAGTGCTTTAAAGACCCCGAGAAGTCAAAATGGCAATTTTGCGGTTTGAGGGCATAAATATGCCAAATATACTGCACAATAATGAGCCAATCGATGTACACTTCCTGCTTCAATAGCTAATATGTCAATACAGGAATCAAGCTGTTTCATGGGGTCTTTACCATCGCTGTGCCGTGAGCAAAATTTCTAGTGCATAGTGAAGTTCTGCAGTTCCAGCATCCTTTTTTCACTCTGAAATACAACTGCATGAATTGTATAATCAGCACTCAAACTAAATAGTGGGTATACAGCTAAGCTGTTTCTCAAGAGCCTGATATAAGCTGCTTTAAAGAGCTTAAGCAAATGTGACACTACTGTAAATATGTCTCCTGATAGCAAAAAAAAATAAAAATAATTTTATGGACACCAACACTGAAGTATATTATGATCCCATTCCTTTGACAGACAGGCTAAAGAGCTAATAAGAGGTGGCAGGACAGGTAATAATAATGATAATAATAATAATAATAATAATAATAATAATAAAAAGCTATAAAAATATGACGCCGATCACTTTAAATGTTTTTGTCCGGGGTTATTTTGCGGGTTTAGTTTTGATCTTAGATTGTCAATACTAGGGACGCACCTAGGGCTGGGTATTGTTCAAACATTTTCGATATCGATACCGATACTGATACCTTGACTTCGATACCGGTTCCTGAACAATACTTTTTTCGATACCAGTTTTATGAAATCAATTTTAACAAGATTACATCATCATCAAAAAAAAAAACTTTGGTTTTATTTTTCAGCTTGTTGATGTTTATACAAACTCAAAGACTCATCTCCTGAG
>NW_015540935.1:1245535-1246283 GCF_001515605.1 Sinocyclocheilus anshuiensis
CTCATCTCCTGAGCCACTGCACAAAGGAACAAAATGTAACCAACGCAATTAATCAGTGCAAAATAGTTTTTTATTATTATTTTTATTCTTAATTTCAGCAACTTTACATGGCCAAAACACACATTAGACGGCAATCGGAAGTTATTACAAACACTCGATGGTGGTTTAAAGTGAGTTTTGAGTAGAAGTGGAATATAAATCTTATTTATTGTCTTATGTAGCATGATGCTACAGTTTGCATGAATGGTCACATAACACGCGCTTTCGGTCATGTAATGTTAGTATGAACGGACATCTGCATATGATTGAAACTCCACGCAGCTCCCGCGCTACTCTCCATTGGAAATGAATGACTGAAATCTGTCGCTTGTCGGAGATAGTGGAAAGCTTGCTTGAAACGCAGTGGAAACGCCAGTATGACGAGGATCGTTTTCATTTTAAAACATAAATGCACCAGTGTAAATGTAGCCTTACATCTAAGGGGGCTGGGACGCATTCGCACTGCAGCCTCACGTGTGCGCCACATCTCTGAGTGTAACCGGTGTAAACTAGTAGGTGTGTTCGACTTGACGCGGACCTTTAGGCACATTAAGCGTGCTGCACGCTTACTGGCTCACTGGCTCACTGTGAGATTAACCCCTTAGGTATCGAAATTTGGTACCGAATGATGAGACGTTTATCGATACTCGATACTCGAGAGGCAATTCGGTCGGTGCCTAAAAAGTATCGAACTCGATACCCAGCCCTA
>NW_015540935.1:1249209-1256755 GCF_001515605.1 Sinocyclocheilus anshuiensis
GAACATAAACGCACCAGTGTAAATGTAGCCTTACATCTAAGGGGGCTTGGACGCATTCGCACTACAGCCTTACGTGTGCGCCACATCTCTTGAGTGTAACCGGTGTAAACTAGTAGGTGTGTTTGACTTGACGCGGACCGACTGTGCAGACCGGTCGGTGTATTACAGTACCACGAGAGCTAAGAGAGCAGACTGCTCCGTGCGCTTTCGAATCGCTCTCGCGGATGTCAAACACTGATCGATCTGTCGTGTGTTGCAGGCTTATTGGCTCACTGACGCTGATGAGATTAACCCCTTAGGTATCGAAATTTGGTACCGAATGATGAGACGTTTATCGATACTCGATGGTATCGAGGCAATTCAGTCGGTGCCTAAAAAGTATTGAACTTGATACCCAGCCCTAGGCACATCGATATTGAACTTCTGGGCCGATATAAATAAACAAAAATTGCAGTTTTGCATTTAAACACTTTAAAACCAACTGGAGTGGCTAGTTTATAAAAAAAAAAAAACAACAACACTTACTTAAATGTAGCCGCTTTCAAAATGTGAAAAACTCTTAACTATTGCTTTTTCAACAGGCAAAAAAGGGTCCACTCTCAATAATCGATGTATGAATCGCAGCTCACATAGAAGTCACTTTCAATCAAGAAGCTTTCCGTAGGTCAACGTGGCAAATTCGCTTGACCAGCTTGATCAGTGGTTGACCAATACACAGCCAAAGCAATCAATCCATCAATTTATTTTACAAATGTATTTTTCAAGTTCAAATAATTTTTTTCTAATTTAGTAAATATTACATAAAATAAATACATTTCATTTCAGCAACTGTTATGCATGTGTCTTTAAAATGAATAGTGTGATATTGTATACATATTTTATATCATGGAGAAATCTTTCAGAAAAATGTTTGGTGTAGAAATTCACCAAAATGTGACTTCTAGTGCTGAATTTGGATTTAGTGCTCAAATGCAATTTAATTTAATTTGATTTATTTTTCACTTTATTTTTTAAATGTGTTCAATATTAGATTTGACGCGAGAACAAAACTTCACTAAGCATTATTTGTAACGTGCCACCCAGCCAATAATCGCAATAAACTTTGTTCTTTGTTACTTTTCATATGAAACAAAGTCTGAGCTTTCAAATTCAAAGTCAATTTTATTGTGAAATTCCAACAATAAATGTGATTTTGGTGCTCTTTAATGTGGCGTTACAGATCGCCTTGTAGCTGCCTCAGTTCAAGTGACAGTCATATTTTTCCAGGGTATATTATTTTATAACTTTTCCAGCTCTAGATGTATGTGAATATTAAAACCCCTAGTAAGCCTCACTGTTTTGAGCAATGCCTTTAATGCCCACAAATGTATTGTCACGAATGGAGTGAGCTGGGGGAGAGTTTTACCTGTTCGTGCCCTTGATTCTTCCTCTGCAGGTGTGTATCGTGGCAGTGTGCTGCTCTGGATGGCCTCTGAAAATGGCCGGACCTTCTGTCCAATGTCAGACGAGCTCTTCTGAATAATGGGCCGCATGTCCTGTTCTGACTGAGGCCGGATTAGTTTCCCATCAGACACCTGTTTCACAGGTTCTGGCCTCCTGACGTCTCTCCTTTCTCTCTCGTCTTTTCTGTCTCTCTCCTCGCGTCTAACCTGTTCCTCTCTTCTTTCCCTGTCTTCCCTCCTTTCGCTCTGCTCCTTTCGCTCTCGCTCGTCTACTCTCTCGGGCTCATCCCGCCTTTCGTGATCCTCTTTCCTGTCTCGTGGCTGTTTCCTATCCCTGTTTTCTCTCCAGTCCTTCTCTTCCCGCTTTTCCCTGTCATTCCGCCTCTCTTTCTCGCGTTCATCTTGATCACCTTTTCCATGCCTGTCCTCTTTATCAGGCCTCTTGTCTCGTCTGTCTCGGTCATCTATACGTTCGCCTCTTCCTTCCCTGTCTTCTCTTCTATCCCGTCGTTCTCTGTCCCTGCTCGCTTTCTCATCTCTTTCCTCTCGCTGATACCGTCCCTCCTCCTGTCCTTGTCTTTCTCTCGGTAAAGATCCTGCTGGTCTCTCCACGTCTGACTCCAGTCGGCTGCGTCGGTCCGTTTCATGCGGTAACCGCGTCCGAGCGTCCACGTCCAGCGGCTGACGGTTGCGACTGACGTCGGAGGGCGCTCGGTTGCGGCGCTCCGGTTCAGGTGCGAGGCTGTTCCTCTGTTCTTCTCCTTGTGGCCGTGAAGATGGCGCCTTGACCTCTGAGCCTGTATCTGACCTGCGCTCTCCAGGCACTGGAGCAGTGTGGCCGTTCTTCACTGGAGGAGCTTTGTGATTCACGTCATTACTCTCTGAAACAGATGTGGATGGTGGATTTTGAGACAGAATACAACAGACCAAAGAAGAAACATGTCAGAGTGGATACTACAGGAGGTACGTTCATCACAACATTTGAACAACTGAATACAGAACAGTATGAAATGACGCAATGCTTAAACGTAATCTTACAGGCTGAATCACAGATGCTCAGAACAGGGTTTCACACATTTTGACCAATTTTCATGGTTTTTCCAGTTTATTAAAGGTATTAATAATAATGTTATTAGCCAGTAAAATGTATATTCCCTACAGATTTTTATTCTTATGTATTTTAAGCCTTTATAATTGACTTTTCCAGGCCTGAAAATCCCAATTTTAAAGTCACCATGAAATCAAAATGAACACTTCTTAGTTTTAACTGAATGTTTCAAGTGTTTATTATAAATGATTTATCTGTGCATATTATTATTATATTTTTTTTTTTAAGTGTTTCATAATCTTTAAATCAAAAACAATAACATGCCCCCTCGCAACAATTTTTTTTTCTCTGATGTGGGATCTTTCTGCTGACTTTAAAAATCCTGGTCTTCATTGACTGTGAACCAGTCTGAAACACCACAGTGTTTTCAATTATTCAATTATAGTGTTTCAACAATTATGTGTTTTCAAAACAGAAAAGAAAGAGAAGAACCACCATAAAGAAAAAGAAAACTATTTGTACTGCAGGATCATAAAAATGTTTTTGCATTGTGATGTTATTTTAATAACAAATACAGCATGATACATAAAAACATGCTTTGGACATGTTTATGACAGAATGAATCTCACAAAACCTTTCAAGCAATTAGGTTTTGAACAATCAAATTCAAAACAATGGGATACCATGACCATGCTGGGTTGCCGTACTATTTTCTGGGATGTCCTTCAGTAACCCTCGCTCTATCAGCTCCTCTCTGGGCTTCCTCATCGAAATCTTCCTCTCCAGCACTGATCGTTCAGAAAGAGAGCAGATACACATTAATCAGTCAAGCCACTGGTTTCAAAGGACAGCGAGTTTAAGGGGAATCCTAAATCCTAATTTAACCTCCCCTCAAAATGGACAATTGTGATTAATAATTGAAAAATTGAATGAATAACAAATTTAAACTGATCACTGTAACTTCCAAAAAAAAAAAAAGGTTGATATCAGAATTCAGTTCCAACAGAATCAGCATTATAAAATGACCGTATTCATTCAGTGTAGTTTAAGAGTCAGAAATGTTAACAGACAGGTACCTTCTGATGTCTCCTTGAACTTGTCACTGCTTCTCTTCTTCCTCCACTTCCAGGGTTTGAAGATCTTGCCCAGGCTGGAGAACTTGCCCTTGCCCTTTGCCGCAGGGGTTCCTGCTCCTGGAGGTGCTCCATCACTCTCCGGCACACTATGATCCACTTCAACATCTGGGGAGGAGCAGGAGGAAAGAGAGAGAGAAGTTTTGTATATTTATCATGCATTTCTAATCAGACACTGACAAGGGAAAAAAGACAACAAAATAAAACTAAAATGGCTAACTGTAATTCTAAAGGCTTGTTCACACCGGGACGAATATTGCAAGTGATTATTGTCGACGTTTAACGCCTCGTGATTAAACAAAGGGCGCCAATGTGAGTGTGCACACTGACGCGCAAAACGCGAGGTGTAAAAGCGTAATTTTTTTAAAAACGCCTCGGGCTCATTTTTTTGGTTTGACGTGCCGCGTTAAAAACTGGCCGACCAATGAGATTGGAACTTTTGTTCACGTGCCTGGAGCTGCTGAAGTTACAGTAAAGCACGACTTGGTGGCACTCAAGCACAAAACGGTCTTGCCGAGCACACTTGATACCTAACGACGAAGAGGAAGTAAGTAGACCAAGAAGATGCATCGAGGCAAGATGAATGCTGAGCTGCTGGTCTCATTGGTGTCTGAACACAAAGAGCTTTATGACAAATGCGACAGCGACTACAAAAATCTTGATAAGAGGGAGTTATTATGGAGAGGAATTGCAGAGCAAATAGGATTCGATGTGTACCGGGGTATTTCTGTTTTTCATTAAGTGCCATCTAATGTCAGGGAGTGAATCTGCACGTTCACTCGGCTCATCGCCTGCGAAAATCGCTTGGGTATGAACACAAAAGATGCATAAAAAAACGTCGGCGATAAGCACGCGCGATAATCGTCCCGGTGTGTACGAGGCTTAAGGTTGTGCACAGCTGTAAAATCCTGTTAAACAAACCTGTGACACATTCTATATTAGCGTGAAGCAGAATGCATGTAATATTTTTCTCACTTGAATTGCACACGAATGCTATTTAATACCAAACTGTCATATGGAAGCTGTGTTAAAAGCAGTGTTTGAAGATATGTGTCTCAATACATAGAAAGACAGTCAGAAAATGCAAACTACACCAAAATTAATTAAATGAATTGCTCTTCGTGTTGTGCATTTACAATTACTGTAACACACGGCCTCTCATGGATTATTTTTTTGTTACAGGAAAATATTTTCATAACAAACCATACATCATATATCAGATCCAAGAGTGTAAGAACACTCTAGATACAATTCATCAAACTACAGGACGTCCTGTCATGATGACGGTCAAAGCATGTGCTCAATTACAGTGAGACATTACACTGATATTACATGTGAAAACAGTAGTAGCACTAGCACATTGGGCCGGCCACTGACTCACTACAGAAACCTGAGTAAGACAACACACCCACCGCACTGCTACACATTCACAGTCTGTCGGATTACACAGTGTAATATGTTGCTAATATGGATTGACAAAACAATTACAACCCTTTCAACAGCCTAATGAGTCACATGTAACAACAGTGGGTGTTGATTCAGGAAAGTTATATGGATACTGAATACTTTACTCAAACAAGCCATGAGCTCACTGTGATTTACAGTTTACATGCAGTGACATCCAGCTGAGTTTTACAGATCTTGCTGCTACTAAACCCTCTACCTGTAGTCGCAGGTTACATTTTGGAGCGTATAAAAGTGTGCTTCAGTACATAATACCATAACTAGACCTAATCATGGCGCATCAAGCCACCAGGCCAGTTTCATGGTGTTTCACAACATCCCGCAGGAATCTGAGAGGTGTCAGCCGTTAATGTGCGTTTCAGACATTCAGCTGGTGACAGTACGGCTTTAACTGACATTTAAAGATAAACACTAACCACAGATCTTGTTCGCCTTGCAGGTTTAATTAATGTTGGGTTAACATGATTAGCTATTATGGGAAAACACAAGTTAAGGTTTATCGACAGTGTTATGAGGAAAATAAAATAATGTTCCCTTGACCTTCAGTTTATAAACAGCAACACTAATACTGGGGTCGAATACAAAAAGCCCTGAACATGACAGGCGAAAAAAACAAAACAAAAACAAAAAATTAAGATATAGTGGTGACAAAGTAAGAATTTGTTTGCATGACTAACTCATTTGTTGCACATTTTATTAATGTGTTTCCTCGTTTTAGGCCAATTTGTGGAACTTCTTTCTCCTGCTGTAAGTAAATAAATAAATGTATTTTATTTATTTACAGAAAATATTTTTGCCCTCATTCAATTTACTTAACTAAAATAAGATTAATAAATGTTTTGTCATAATTACATTTTGTTAGGTTAAATCCACTTACATTTTTAGAATTCAAGGGATAGTTCACCCAAAAATGAAAATTTGATGTTTATCTGCTTACCCCCAGGGCATCCAAGATGTAGGTGACTTTGTTTCTTCTAATCTTTTTTTTTTGGCCTACATGAATAATTTTTGTCGACATAACTAGACAGTAAAATTCTAGGACACAGCATGTATTGCATGGGACTGAATTTGGACAGTAAATTAAAATTAAGAGAAATTAGATGCGTTTGAGTAAATACAAAAATTTTCTTGTTTCCGCTATGCTTGCTCCACAGATTCCACAGTATATGCAATATGTCCCTTGTTTGAACAAATGCTAAGATGTTGTAACATAGGAAAGAGAAGGCTGTGCAATTCATTTTGCAAATGATGTATATTAAGCATAAATAACAAGACATAGAGACCGTTAAACTGGTCTGAAGACACAAGACAAGGCAGGTTGTATATGACACATGGGGAGGTTTGGAATGTTTATGGGTTTTGGCAGCCTTGTTGGCCTAGATGCTCTTAACTGATTTGGCAAGTGTTTGACAGCACACAGACCTAGTTTACTTCACTCAAACGGGATTTTTCCAACGAAAACACTTTACACGTGGAAAAAAACTTTAAATGAAGGTACGCAAAAACACACTAAAGTCAAAAACTACAAGCTCTGAAATAGTCAGTACATTCTGACTTGGTCTACTTACTGCTTACTGTAAAACACACTGTTCTCATGTTGTTTGGAAAAAGAAAGGCACGGTGACAAGAGAAAACAAGTTGGCTCATTGTCATGGCACCACAACCTTGATAAAACCGAATAATAAAGTAATTGAAGTGAATGTCGCACTATCAGAGCACAGGCCACAATATACCCAACACAATCAAGCACTGATCTTCACCTGACACACACACACACACACACACACACACACATCTCAATCAGTGTTTCTACGAAGCGCTCAGTGAGCCTCAATGAGCTCTTTGTTTCAGGAAGGCTGTGCATTCCTCTCATATCAGTGACATACGTGAGAATCTGATTAGTCGACTGCCCTGAACTCACTGAGAGCAACGTACAGCTATGATAATGGTAGAGGACATCACACACAGACGTCGAGGACACTGTGTGTAAATAAACACAGAGGTCAAGAGTGGATGGGAGAACTGAACGTGACAAACAGAAGATTCACGGCAACACCTTAAAACAACATGACAAGTCATCAGAAGGTGCTCGCCTGAAACTGAGGGATGAACAGAAATGTGTGTGAGTGTGTGTAACAGTACGCACTAGTGCTGCTGCTTATTTGAGCCCTAATGAGAGAACTATTTTTGTTGCAGACGGTTGGGGTCAGTAATATTTGTTGTGTATGTTTCTGAATGAAGCCCTTATGCTCACCAAGCCTGCTTTTATTTGATCGAAAATACAGTAAAAACTGTAATATTGTTAAAATATTATAAGTTGATTTCTATTTCTATATTTCTATGTCTCCCGAATCGAACCGTCCCGCTCGGTGGAAATGAGCCATAATATGTTGATTTGCTGCTCAAGAAACATTTCTGATTATCAATGTTGAAAACAGTTGTGATGCTTCATATTTTTT
>NW_015540935.1:1258451-1263502 GCF_001515605.1 Sinocyclocheilus anshuiensis
TTTGGAATGTTTATGGGTTTTGGCAGCTCCGTTGGCCTAGATGCTCTTAACTGATTTGGCAAGTGTTTGACAGCACACAGACCTAGTTTACTTCACTCAAACGGGATTTTTCCAACGAAAACACTTTACACGTGGAAAAAAACTTTAAATGAAGGTACGCAAAAACACACTAAAGTCAAAAACTACAAGCTCTGAAATAGTCAGTACATTCTGACTTGGTCTACTTACTGCTTACTGTAAAACACACTGTTCTCATGTTGTTTGGAAAAAGAAAGGCACGGTGACAAGAGAAAACAAGTTGGCTCATTGTCATGGCACCACAACCTTGATAAAACCGAATAATAAAGTAATTGAAGTGAATGTCGCACTATCAGAGCACAGGCCACAATATACCCAACACAATCAAGCACTGATCTTCACCTGACACACACACACACACACACACACACACACATCTCAATCAGTGTTTCTACGAAGCGCTCAGTGAGCCTCAATGAGCTCTTTGTTTCAGGAAGGCTGTGCATTCCTCTCATATCAGTGACATACGTGAGAATCTGATTAGTCGACTGCCCTGAACTCACTGAGAGCAACGTACAGCTATGATAATGGTAGAGGACATCACACACAGACGTCGAGGACACTGTGTGTAAATAAACACAGAGGTCAAGAGTGGATGGGAGAACTGAACGTGACAAACAGAAGATTCACGGCAACACCTTAAAACAACATGACAAGTCATCAGAAGGTGCTCGCCTGAAACTGAGGGATGAACAGAAATGTGTGTGAGTGTGTGTAACAGTACGCACTAGTGCTGCTGCTTATTTGAGCCCTAATGAGAGAACTATTTTTGTTGCAGACGGTTGGGGTCAGTAATATTTGTTGTGTATGTTTCTGAATGAAGCCCTTATGCTCACCAAGCCTGCTTTTATTTGATCGAAAATACAGTAAAAACTGTAATATTGTTAAAATATTATAAGTTGATTTCTATTTCTATATTTCTATGTCTCCCGAATCGAACCGTCCCGCTCGGTGGAAATGAGCCATAATATGTTGATTTGCTGCTCAAGAAACATTTCTGATTATCAATGTTGAAAACAGTTGTGATGCTTCATATTTTTTTGTGCGAACTTTGATGAATAGAAAATTCAAAAGAACAGCATTTATTTGAAGAAATCTTTTGTAACATTATAAATGTCTTTACTGTCACTTTCGATCAATTTAACACATCTTTGCTTAATAAAATAATTTATTTTAAACAATATTACTGACCTCACACTTTTGAATGGTAGTGTACAAACAAACTAAAATACAGAAAGAAACTGTTTCATACTATTATAATATATAATTTATATGACAAAAAACTATATATTTTTAAATAAAATATAATTAACAAAAATACATTTATAATACCGTAGTTGACTGTTAGATGAAATTAACTATATTTGTAATGGAATACTGAATGCTATTAAAACTTTTTTTTTTTTAACAAAAAAAAAATCTGAAATTGTGCACAAAAGGCAATGATAAACATTTCAAACAGTAGAATACTACAATAGTATCACATGATTTCAGTACACACATTTAACTCTGTGAGTGTGCAAGTGTCATCTTGATTTGCATCAATTTATATAAATGTACATACTAGTTTTTGTCAATCCCATCAAAAATGAGAAAAAGTAAACTTGGTTTCCAGTTCATTCAACACACTAAGTTAAGTTGAAGTCTTTTGGGCACAGTGTAGCACACTATGCGTGCTGGTTGTAAAAGGCACATTGAAAATGTGTATACAGCAGCAACAGTACAATGCTATTCAAGACCTCCTTTAAAAACAATTGGAGCAAGTCCTTCATAAAACTATTCTTAAGTAAACTGATGTGTTCATCAATGCGTTCATGTAAGAATAGTTTTATAAATGCGCTCCACAGCCTCTATGTTCTGTCGCGGTAAATGAAGGACGAGGCTGCATGTTTGGATTCGAGCTCATCATGCTGTGATTTTCAGAGCTGGAAAACAGTGTCAACAAGAAACCACTTGAGTCAGCTTGTATCAACAGCCAGCACAAACAGATTTTCTCCTTTAACACGGCTGCACCAAAAACATGGTCATACATGATGCAATGTGGAGACCGCTATAGAGAGCTACAGCAAAGCTCGTTCTCATATCAACTGGTAAAGTCTAATCCAAGAGCAACCGTGCTTGACAGAAACATGAGAATGTCCGATTGCACAATCACCACATTCCATCAGCGTACATTCACCCCACCTGCCCATGCCTGTCCCTCACTCCTTCCTACACGTCAATAAGTGTACACCTGCAATCATTCAGACAAGTACAGTTGGCACCGGCATAAGCAATATCGCCAGATCACCTCCAGTGGAAAAGCTAAACCGGTCTGGTACGGCTTGCAAACAAACTGTGTGAAATAAAAACGACGTATTATCATCTTCATACTCTGGAATCCACATCCCATCCGAAATAACTCACCGGTTATGTAGGCAGGGTTCGGGTTTAAAGTCTGAGTACTCGCTCCCTGTCCCATAATCTTGCCCTGTACCCCGCGTCCCGTGTGCCCTGTCCTCTGCCTGTCCCGGGGCCCGCGGCAGGGAGGGCAAAATACAGTTCCACTATTCTCAGCGAGCAGGTACTCTCGCTCTGTAATCCTAGATGCTGGAGCTCGCCCGTTCGTCTCTCTTTCTTACTTCACAACTTCTGTTTTGGTGGCTGGCTCGCTCTGAGTCAATAACTCCTGAAGGTCCCTCCCTCTCTCAGCAGCCTTGACTTCATAAATAACATATGCCGCTTGTCTGAAGCACATCAACTGGCCAGGATGCCGCTCATTCCTGGTGCCGTATTTGTCCGCAGCAGGACTGCAGGAGATGGGAGCCGGGCTCTAGTGTCTTGACCTTAGGTTGCTACACACCTTCATTTCCCAAAATGCATTAGACGGTGCAGTGTAACCTGAGAGCGGCTGCAATAAGAGCAGGGGCGAGGTGGAGCGCTTGACTGGCAGGAAGTGACATCACAGAGGGCTCAGGTTACAGGGTGTGAGACAGATAATGAGGTGGAGGCACAGGCTGATTAGGTACGGAACGGAAGTCACAAAAGCAGCTGATTTAGGCAATTTATTAACCTCACGTCTAGCTTTTGTCTCGAGTACAGAACAATCTGCTTTCCAGTGCCCCTTTTCACAACAGTAATTACATGACTTGTGTAGATCAAACTTCCCCGTAAGAAAACAACTCAGAAATGTACTCGACCGAGCATCTCCCCGTGAGCGCCAATCAACAAAATTGCTTCGGTGAGTAAGTACATAATCTTCAGCCAACGCTGCTGCTTGTTCAGGTGAATTAACTTTATGTTCACTAATATATGTAGCAATGTTGTCAGAAGGGATGCTCAGGTTAACCGTTAACCGATCGTAAGAATTTTGACCGATTAATACAATCAGTTAAAACGATTTACAAGTCATTTTTATTGTTTTTTTTTTTTTTTTTTTTTCCAGTAATTGATCAAAATATTTTAAAAGGTTTGCTGCATGGTTAAAAAAAAAAAACATAGTCCAAGTCGCATATAAGTCACATTTTATTATTTCGTTGAGAAATAGGCTTAATGCCGATGCAAAATGTTTACAAACATTATAATAAACAATGTAAACATAGCTAGGCTATTTTAGTTCCCCTCACTCCACAACAAATCATTTCAATTTAACAGTATTTAGAAAAGAACAAGAATTAAAAATATAAGAAGCTATAGCTATAAATGACAAGCCAAAACGAATTCATTTAGGCTACAATGAAAATGAAACCAACGTTGGGTCTCTCATTTGACACAAAATCAAATGTTTCCATATTCGCGATATATTTGAATGCCAAAATATTATTTATTATGTACTTCACTCGCGTTCCAATATCCACGTAAAACAAAATGTTTTGCATCACGGCAGTAAGGTGATAACGCTTAACGGCACAGATTTTACTACATATTTAAACTGAGCAGTGTTTTTTTCACATGTTTGACTGACTGTATTTTATTATGATAATGAACAGGCAAAGCTTAACTGTGCGCGCGCATGTGGCGCCGGCGCAATCACTTGATTTTTTTTCCTTCTAACAGTGGAAGCAACTACTCCTTTTAGTCATAAAGATAATCGGAATTGTAAAAGGTTTGCTTTTATTTGTGTACATTCACAATAAAAACAAATCTTTGTTCTTTTGTAAAATAGGCCTAAAGAAAATAGTCTTGGTTTCCTTTTGCACACCATAAAAATGAACCGAAACTCTGCATAGGCTACTTGTTGCACAATTTTTTCTTTTGTTTTCTTAATTCATTAAGTAAAAATATATTTCAGACAACCGTGATTATTGTGCTTTTTATACGAGACAAGGGGGAGTCATACACCAAAAGAAACAGAAGAGCACCAGTTTGCTTTTCATGCACTGTATAGCCTATACAGGGCTCCAGACTCATTCTTCCCACTGCTCGCTCTTTTGCAACTAACTTTCTCAGCTGGTCGCACGAGCACATGATTTGTTCTCTTTTGCTGTGTTAAGCCGCGGGCTTCGGATGCTTTCGAATTCGCGATCTTATTGTCACTGTTTTGCTTATACATCTTCATTTTTTAAGACTAAAACAAAAGATTGATTCATTGTTATTCTTAATCAAAAAGCACAACAACAATAAATCAGTAAGATACAATGACAAACTAGCTTACAAACCGTTTAACAAAAACGAATAAGATGAGGCATGGCACACACAACATGCTGCATTATATACCGACTAATAAATTACAGAACGTTTAGCAAATACTGAGGAATCAAATAAATAAATAAAAGAGAGCCATAACCGGCAAAGATAAGTTTTTCAAAAATGAAAACAAAAAGAAAAGTAAAACTGACAGTGCTTGCATGTTTTTTTCCCCACAAGAATACTAACATGTTCACCTTCTCTGGTTTAAGAAGCGGTCTTTTACTTGACTTTTGCTTGAAAACCATCCATCTTTTCCTCAATATGCGCGTCGTTTGCCCTTTGATGTTTCTCATATGCAACAGAAA
>NW_015540935.1:1263753-1267677 GCF_001515605.1 Sinocyclocheilus anshuiensis
CAAATAAATAAATAAATAAATAAAAGAGAGCCTCCATAGCGTAATGTGAGGTAAACAGCAAAGAAAAGTAAAACTAACGGTGACAGTGCTTGCATGTTTTTTCCCCCCACAAGAATACCAGCATGTTCACCTTCTCTGGTTTAAGAAGCGGTCTTTTACTTGACTTTCGCTTGAAAACCATCCATCGTTTCCTCAATATGTGCGTCGTTTTTGCTGCGCGCACCCTCGCGCTCATGCTGACGTGGCGAGTATACTCTCTAAGCGCCGTTTCTTTATGCTTTCAGTTTCGTTTGCCGTTTCTCATATGCAACAGAAATTGCAGCGCTTATGAGTTGACCAACGCGGTGGTTGTGCCAGTGCGACCGCACACAAAATTTTGTCGCAGAGGCAGAAAAATGGTCGCAGTCTGGAGCCCAGCTACATCATCTGAAGCCATTCCATATCTTAATGTGAGGGACAGAATTTAGGTTTACAGAAACTCATCTTCCTTCTGCTGCAGCTGTCAGTCATTCTCCGCTCAGCATTCAAACAGCACGTCACGTTCAGTTATGACAGTCAGCATAAAACTCTCTCTCCAAGATGATATATTCCCATTATAATACTTTAAGTTTAAGGAAGGAAGGAATTATCACAAACAGAAAGATTATTAGAAGCCTTTCTTTTTCTCATGATTTCTATCTTATATTCATGAATGTATTTTTTAAGAATACAAATAGTTAACAGAATACACGTTTAAATTGTATAATGTGCACCAAAGATTTTTTTTTGAAGATATTGTTTTTGCTGCTAAATTATACAGTCAGCTAGTTTAATTTCATAGCTTATATATTTTTATTCAAATGTAGTTTTTCTCTGTAATGAGGAAGTGAGTATTTAGTGGATTATGTTTAACAAAGGGGTTAAAAAAGAGTGACCATTAGTTCCACAAACACAGTATTGATATAGTGGTGTAGAAAAAATAGCACTGGTGTTGGATCAGAATTGGCCGATTCTTAGAATTTGGAATACTCTATGTAATCTTACACTGCAAAATAATAACTCAAAAAGATTAAAAGATAACATCATAATTATTTACTGAACCCTTAAATTAATCAATTATATAATGAAAGCCATAAAAACAGACAATTAATCGTGATAACCGGCATAATCATCATAATCGCCAAAGCCCTAAAACAGACAATTAATCAAAATAACCGTGACTATTTTTAGACAATTAATCGTCAGTCAAATTTCATAATCGCGACAGTCCTACTAATATAATCAATTGAATCAAATCATCAAAAGATGTAATGTCAAGCGCAGTATACCAACGAGTAAAGTATTTTCTCAAATCTTGCACTACTCTAAATGAGACCTGACGATCTACACTATACTCAAAGCAGAAAAAAACTAGCTGTGCTTTTCCGTTCAGTACACTGTAACTGATTTTTGTAATTTGAACAGTATTATACTGTAATATGTCATTTTTTATGTCGGGAGTTGGAGCCTTTTTTTCTGACAGACGGCCGGAATGCCACCAAAAGGCTGATAACATTGACTGGTGAGTAAGTTAAGGTCACCTATATTAGACTAAATAAACCTTAGTTAAACCGAGAAACACGTTTGTACGTTCTGCTGCCCTTTAATGCAAGTTAGCTCCTTATTTAACCTTAACAGTGAATTAACGTGAAATACTGAGGTAAAGTGCGCTAGGCAAACCACTGTTTCAGTGGAGATTTTAAACAGTATTTTCTAGTCCTTCTTATAGTATCGATGATAACATAGTATCGATGATAACATCAACATCAACAAGAGAAGCATTGTAAGTTATCTTCTCTACTCTGCCTCTTTATCGCAAGTAAGGTAATTCTCTTCAAATGCTATTTAACACTGCTTTGATAAATAATGTTTTTTTTTTTCTTGCAGGTTCATTCAGACGGTCAACATTTGTGGCACCAAATGCATATTACTGGCATCCAGCTGCCAGTAAGTTACTGGAAAATTTACAGCAACCTATTTACAGTGTACACACTGACAATAGCAACAATAACGCAATTTTCTTCTGACCAATCCTGTAAATCAGCGATATGCTCAAAGATAGTGAAAAAGATATCAGGATCATCTTTGTTAAATTTAGGAACAAGTTTCAAATTTGAATTCAATGCAAATGTACCTCGATCCTCCACATCGCTAGAAACAGCACCCATACAATGAACGGGACACATGCGGATATCGGAACCAACTCAGGATTTATTAACAAAATAGAAAATGAAACAAACGAGTGCTTATGTAACCATCAGTAAAGTCAGTGGTGTAGTGTCAAGTGTATGCATGATATGTAATGTACTGTGGCCCAGGTGCAAATGTAACAAAGGGAAAAAATAGGTACAATAAAAGCAAACAAAATTAACCAAAAGAAGGGGCCGCCCAAAAAGTAGTAGAATGGCTCCTTTTAAAGAAAGTGACGATAGGGAAGCCAGGTGTGTGTGTGATGAAACCACTTATGGAATCATCCACCTCCCAAATACTGTAGGGTTGGGCAACGCACACCGGATCGTCATAATATGCAAACTCACTTTACTTGTGTTGAATACTATATTGTATTTAGCAAAGATGCCACTTTGTGCATTCAGTAGAAATTAATAAAAGAAAGCCATCGGATGAGACTGCACCTTCACATCTACCTGGAGACTAACAAACTTCACTTTTTCTGAATAATTCATGACTTTCAAATCACCAGGTGTGTCAGGGTGGATGTATGAAGTCATCCATACAGTGTGAAAAGTAACCATACAGCTGAGGTTTATCACATTAACTATATATAAAACGATATCTATTATTTATGGACCTAAGAGGTCATGAATTATTGTTATTATTATTTTTCATGATATTATAAAATAATTGTTTTCTTGTGATCACAACTTAATTTTTCGATTTTTTTTCAAAAATTGGTTTGTTTGTTTGTTTTGATTATGATTTTGATTATATATACAGTATAGATATATATATATTTTATTTATTTATTTTTTATTTTTTTTTTTCCAGTTTCAGCTATCAGTTATTAACATTATTTTTTACAATGAGAATTAATTGTACTAATACATTTTGAATATTTGTATTTGTTTTATTTGTGCATTTAACATTAACATTTAAATGGTATGTCAATGGAGCTGTCAACACAGTAAGCGCATGAGGCATATATTATAAAGTAGCTTCATAATATTTATGCATTTTATTTTTCATGTTTTTCAAAAGTGCAACGCTAATAGGCACAGACCTTAAATAGTGCTGCTGTCGGATAACGGGTCAGATGACCAGATCACGAGAAGACAACTCTTGTTATGCTGTGATCATGAGAAAAAAATAATAATAATAATAACTATTTTGCTATGCTGAGTTCATGAGAAAAAAAAGCTTGGCCTCTAGGCCTCCCATAACTATTTTATCACAAACTTCTTTTTGGGAAATGTAGTGCTTGAAAAGTGTTTATGCTATCTTAGAAATAAATGCCACTTGTTTTGTTATTTGTCATTAATGCAGTGACATTGAGACATGAGTGTGGCTTAAGTGTCCAGTACTTTGAAAAAAATACACTACAGTTCAAAAGTTTGGGGTCACTAAGATCAGCAAGAATGCATTACATCGATCAAAAGTAGGGATGCGCCGATCCGATATTCATATCGGGTATCGGCTCCGATAGTGCCATTTTTCTCGGATCGGGTATCGGTCAGAGAGAGCCGATCCAAATCCGAGAATTTTTTTTTTTCCGATTGTGCGAATTATTCTGTGTTACGCATCAATTTCTCTTCCCTTTCTGCTTTGCAGTTTTTAACACGAAGAGCTTACAATGTGCGCACATTGTAAGCGCTTCATGTTCATAGACTGTCAACCCTCTACATTGCGAGTAAATCACTCGCATATGCGACTAAATCTTCACTCTGGGCG
>NW_015540935.1:1267823-1287845 GCF_001515605.1 Sinocyclocheilus anshuiensis
TTCAATTGCCAAGGTGTCCGTTGAGGGTTGACTGTATAAAAACAGCTCGTGCTGCAGTGTATTTGTTTTGTTCTATCGTATCTATCATATGTTGTTGCCTTATTAAAAAATATGCTACACTAAAAAAAAAAAATATATATAAATTCTATATTTATTTCAATGAGGGAAAAAAACTTCACTGGTATCGGATCGGAATCGGTATCGGAGGCAAAAAAGGCGGATCGGAGCATCCCTAATCAAAAGTGGCATTTATAATTAATAATCTTATGAACATTTTATTCATCAAAGAATCCTGAAATAAAATGTTTCATGGTTTCCACAAAAATATTTAGTAGCACAACTGTTTTCAACATTGATAACAATCAGAAATGTTTCTTGAGCAGCAAATCAGCATATTAGACTGATTTCTGAAGATCATGTGACACTGAAGACTAGAGTAATGATGCTGAAAATTCAGCTGCGCATCACAGCAATAAATTACATTTTAACAGATATTCACAATATTTTTGTTTTTATTGTATATTAATCAAATAATAACTTCTTTCTAAAACATTAAAAAAATAGCCGAGTATGTGTACAGAGAGAGAGAGAGAGAGAAAAGAGGTAAATCAAAAAGAACTATGTCAAGCAGTTACATTAAAACCCTCTGGAGAAGGGAGTTCTCCACACAGGACATGATCTGAATGTGTGGGAGTCTGGGATCAGAGAGATGAAGCACTAAGATGGAGGAGGACAGAAAATCAAAGCTGGCTGCGTTTAGTGCCAGTCAGAGCCAGGTTTTGCAGTGAAACACTCTCACACACACACACACACACACACACACACACACACACACAGACACAGACACAGACACAGACACACAGCACCAGCGCAGTGCTCGGATAAACTCATTTAAGCTGTCAGCAGACAAAATCCAGACAAGGGCTGAATGAAGCAAGATAGATAAAACTGGTTCATTAAATAGGACACAAAACTTAACGTTACATGATAAATGCTCTTAGTGTATATAAACAACTAGTTTAAGTGTCAATTAAAAGATTTCCCAAGTATCCCAATAATGATGACAGAAATAAGAAAACCTCTACTGGTCTGAAGTTCAGATAAACAGAGCAGACAGTTTTATTCTGCCAGCGGAGCGTGTTAACAGCACTGCCCTTTAGAACACTCGAGACAGGGTCCAACTGCTCAACTTTCCCACAATCAGTTTAAACTGAGAAAGGGGAGAAACTTCCTTAGAGAAAATAAGATGTAGCAATTCTGCATCTCTTTAGTAATATCACACACACAAATGCTAGAGCAATTAAGGTTGGAAATCTCACTATTGAGCACTATAAATATATAAACAAACTATACCATGATTGCATGACTTCAATGTAACCAAAAGCTTCAGACAAACACATTCCCTGATAAATATCCACTATGCTCCTTTTGTGGTATTGTGGATAATTCTGACTGCATTATAATGTATTTTTAATTCATGACATAATAAATCTTATTGTGTAATGTATAATGTATTCGCATTCCTATAATGCATGTCTGAATGACTGCATACTGTGTATCAAAAAATAATAAATGAATGAATAAAATAAATAGATTTAGCATGCTTGCCTCAAAGACCTTTCCTCTTATAGCGTGAGCTGATCTAGTTAGCGATCATAGCTGTGTCAATTTCCTGTCTCGCATCCTTTTTGGTGCACAACGTCAATACGTTTTCGTGTTTTCCTTTTTCTTTAGTGTGTTATGTAGCTGTTTGTGCATGTATAGGATCTGCAAAGTTACAAAGCTCAAAGTGTCCCACAAAAGGAGTTTTTTTTTTTCTATCTAAAAGAGAAGGCTGGCTGAAACTTGCCTAAAACGCCCCAAACGATTTCCCCCAGACATATCTACATCAACACAAATATTTGCATAATGCCGCCCAAATGTATACGCAAAGAAAGAAGGCGTGGTTTCAAGTATGGCAGTAGTGTTGTTGCAGCTGCCATGTCGTGGAGACGTTGTGTGTTTCCATGCAAAAGCACTTTATTTGGCCTTCTGAAAGTGGACGATTAGGAATCAGTGGTTAAGATTTATTCACAACACTGTTCTGAAACAGTACAACCCAAATGTTCGAGCACATTTTACAGATGACAGTTTCCTGAACCTGAGAGAGCACAAGGCTGGCCGTGCACAAAGGCTGCTTCTAAAAAATGGGGCAATTGAAACTTCACTAGGACAATCTGGCGCTTCTGAATCAGAGCCTGTACGTAGGTTTTATTATTTGCTATTGACTGTTCAAATGCAGAGTTTTGTGACGTGTAGAGTAATGCATATTGTTTGTGGTTCTTACAAGTGCAGAGATGGAATTATGTTTACAAACATGGTATCCTCTGTTCTCCGCTTATAACTGGCGGCGAAAAGTGTGAAAGTGAAAAAAAAGTGAAAGTGACGTGACATGTGGCCAAGTATGGTGACCCATACTTGGAATTAGTGCTCTGCATTTAACCCATCCAAAGTGCACACACACAGCAGTGAACACACACACACCGTGAACACACACCCGGAGCAGTGGGCAGCCATTTTTTGCTGCGGCGCCCGGGGAGCAGTTGGGGGTTCGGTGCCTTGCTCAAGGGCACCTCAGTCGTGGTATTGAAGGTGGAAGAGAGCGCTGTACATTCACTCCCCCCACCTACAATCCCTGCCGGTACGAGACTCGAACCCACAACCTTTGGATTACAAGTCCGACTCTCTAACCATTAGGCCACGACTTCCCCCGTTCTGTTTCCCACAGACGTTCTGTTTCCCACTGGACGCTCAAGCAGAGCTGAAGCAGCATGCACCCGTTGTGCTTTCACACTGGCAGCGTTATGTGCAGCTTAGCACTCTGATACGTTCGGCTCAAGTCGCGCTTGCAAGTTGGTTCCAACCAATCGGCTTGGTCAAATGGATTTTCAGAATCTGACTCGAGCTCGAACATATACTGTATACGGTAAAACTGACAATATTTTTATCTCTCTTTATAATAGTTTTAATGTTAATGTTTAGTGTTTCAGGCAACCTCTGTAGTCCCATTTGACCTAGGGCTGGACAATAATTCAATATCAATATGTATCGCGATATTATTTTTTTCAATAACGGTGATATGATTTTTAAACACATTTCCGATATTTCGATATACATTACCAGTTTCCCATACATTTATTTATTTGTGCCGTTTGACTTCGTTGAATAAACATGAGCACTGCACGTTTCAAAATCATAATGCAGTGCGGGTGTTTTATATGAATGTATCTCTGAAGAGAACCGACTGTCTTCAGAAAAGTTTCGATGGCATTTTAATTTTTATCTGATAAAGTAGCGTTCGTGAGCGGAGCTGATTTGATTACAGCCGTTAATCGTGATATAAATTTTGGCCATATCGTCCAGCCCTAATTTGACCATTTGTTAGCAACTGCCTTTTCAAGACACAAGCTTAGAAAACAATAAAAATCACTAGTGGGGGATTACTGGAGTATTTTAAGTTGTATAATAAAATATTGTGAGCTTCTGGTAACCACAGACCTTATTTCAGGCTTTTAACCAAAACCCAGTAAAAGAAAAAAAAAACACACGGACAAGCCATTTTATTAAAACAGCAGAAACCAAATGACTTTTTTGAGGTGCAGCTGACTGTTCTTGCTGTCTCAGAAGGATCACAGATTAATTCAATGGAATCTGAACAATTACAATTCCCTTTTAGAGCATGGTGATACCAACATTGGGTTGATGGGAAACATGTCTACCAAATGTAATAATGTGACAACCCTGTAAGGCAGAGGCACTGTGCATCTTAAGTCATCAATAAATGTGAGAGAAACTTGTATATGTAGACTGTAAACAGGCCTAATTAAGAGCCTAATAAGCTCTACTGTTCTACAGTAACAGATACAGTAACTGTAATGCAGATGTAGGCTGGAAGCGCACAGGTTTCCACTGGCTCTTTTGTCTGCAGCAAAAGCCAAATAACTTACACCAGCGCCATCTGAAGGACACAGTGTGTTACTGAAATGTAATTCAATTCATGCAAATACAAAACAATTCATACAAACAATAAAATCATTAACTCAATGATTTCTGAAGGATCACGTGACACTTTATACTGGAGTAATGACTGATGGAAATTCAGCTCATGCAAGCAAAGCCGCTCGGGTAGACATTCTTCAGATTCTGGTAGCCCAAAATGAATATAACTGGCCCCCCAAAAAAAGACATTGGCTGAACCTCACTGCGGACAAATCAGCATGATCAAAAAATTTCAGTGAATTTATTTTTTCTTCAAATAACAACAAAGAGAGTAGGGGTGCGACGGATCTCAAAACTCACGGCTCGGATCATATTACGGATCTGAGTGACAGATCAGATCATTTTTCTGATGAGCAAAAAAAAATGGTTCTTCATTATTTATAGAAAATTTCAAGGATGCACCGATACCACTTTTTCCAGTACTCGCCCGATACCGATACTTTTATTTTAGGTACTTGCCGATACCGAGTACCGATACCGATATTTTTCTTGCATTTGTACATTTTTTAAATATTGGGTACAGAAACCAAAAGAGTATGTATAATGTTAGTTGGTTAACTTCATTTATCAATTTTTCCAGTACTCGCCCGATACCGATACTTTTATTTTAGGTACTTGCCGATACCGAGTACCAATACCGATATTTTTATTGCATTTGTAAATATGCTTTTGTAGACACAACATTGTCTATCTGGATCCCTGTTCTTTCCCTATCTGCTGTCCTGATATCTCTCTCTCTGATCCGACACTGAGGACAAGATTCACTGGAAGAAATCAGGCTAATACAGGTAAGTAAATCCTATCAAGGAAATCTCTTGGACTATTTCCAGCAGAAACTCCTGTAAGTACTTCCTGGTATAATCCCTGAATATAACTTTCATCACTAACAAATAGTATCAACAAATACAATGGTATTCTAATGCTTTTCGAATAAAATGGGACATAATTTTAAATTATGCTGTGGAAAATGAATTTAAGTACAAATATATATTTATATAAATAAAAAGAGCATAAAATAGTAATTATGAAATAATTAACAAAATGCTGTCTACAAAGGTTTTAGATTAAGCATGTCACACCGGAGAAAATACTCTATGGATGACTCATATAACACGGGTGTATCAAACTAGTAGAAATCCTTTGTAACATTATAAATGTCTTTACTGTCACTTTTGATCAACTGAATGTATCCTTGCTCAAGAAAAGTATTGATCTTATTAACAAGAAACGTTTAAACAGTAGTGGAAATATTGAATTATGATGTGGTAATATGAAGTATAATCCCATACCACCACTGTAGCATGATACTGATACAGCACAGATCTTCATCACATGGGAACTGATCTGCTGTTGAATGTTCTCTAAACTCAAGACAATGCAATCTGGCTCTTCAGTGGACAGATTTTTTTGGTATAGACAACGGATTTCTATGTATAAATAAATAGTTCTTAGAGTACACAGGCATTTATGGGGAGCAGTTTTACATGCTCATATGTGCTGTTGCCTATACACATAACACAAAATCCGAAGGAAAAAACAGTCAGTACCAACAAACCCTAAAGGAGGCTTTGATTTTTAAACGTCCCTCATTGTTATCAGAGAAAAGCACTTGACCTTCAATGGTAGACAACAGATATTTACCCTAGTGCTCAGCCGGCAGACACTGAAGAGCAGTAAACTAACGTTTTCTACCTGATGAGGCAGTCTCCTCTTCTACAGAGTTACTCTCTTTGTCCATAAAGGTGAAATTCCCCACATAAAAGCGAAGGTACACCATGGCAAATGAAAGCACTGAGTTTCACCTGTGGGTGTGTCGACTGGGCAAAGCGTGATCATATTTCACTCGATATCCAACACACCTATGCGTCACATGGCCAACCTCCTTTATGAGGCTAACGTTCCTTACGAGCTCAGTGACATTATAAAACAAACTTAACAGAGGATCACTGATTCAACTCTACAATCAAGAATAAAACCAAACATTGGACTGAAACAAATAGTCTAATTGCTAACTAACTTGCTAACTGCTACACTCTAAAAAATGCAGGGTTGTTTCAACCCAACTTTGGGTCAAATATGGACTAACCCAACTTTTGGGTTCAAAATTTAAAGTAAAAATTTAACCCAACAGCTGGGCTAGTCCATATTTGACCCAAAGTTGGGTTGAAACAACCCAGCACTTTTTAGAGTGTAATAATCAATAATGAAAATGAGCAAAAACTAATTTTGTTAATGATTAGTGAAGTCTTTGAATCTTGGTCAAGACTTGGAGTATCCAATTAATCTGAGCCAGTTCCATCTGCATGAACCCTGAATGATGACCACTGTGACCAATCACAGATATTTCTTTAGCCTTTTTGACATAATCCACCCGCTTACCTCGGTTTTCCATTCCTGCGTCAAGATCACAGCAGCAGGTAGAGGTTCCTGAGGAAATAAGAGATGGATTGCTTGATTAGCAACAAACACTATATAATTTCCCCAACACAATGGCTGCAATGTATTTTAAAGGTAGGTTAAATCTGACAATGAATGACACCGCGAGGAGCCATGAATGAAGCAAGTAAAGGGTTAATGTACAGACAGCGCACCATCACAATATAAACTGCAACAACACAGCAGAAGGTATCAGCCTGAAGGGCTTTATTTTAGGTTAATGACCAGAGGACTATATAATCCCATATATTACACGGCTACTTACCAAATAAATAAATGGACATTAAACATTGATTCTACATGTTTTGTTCCATTTGATTATGTGTGGAGTGACACAAGTCATGAAGCAATGTAGGCGTCTTGTGAATGCAGCGATTGACCAATCATGCTTAAGTATCCCATGTAATAACTACAGTCCTTTACCTGGTAAAACCAACAAAACATACCATGTCTTATTAGGGCTGGGCGATATAGCTAAAAAATGTATTAATGATATAACGTTTCATATCGTTCGGTATCGATAATTATTGACATTTTTTATAGAAAAACAATGACAAATGATAAACCTAGTAAGTTGCAAAAAAATATATTTTACATAGCCCCATAGTCACCATACAGGTCTTTTTGCATGCAAGAATTAAATAATTTAGTAGGAGGTTTGGGAATCGAAAAGCTATTCCAATTCAGAAATCAGATCAGATGCGTAAGGTCAGGAATCAAATTACTTGTTATAAAATTACATTTCGATTCTGCTTCTCGATTTCTGTATGCGCATTTATTGTGATTTCAAAAGATTCAACTGCAAGAAGACGAAATAGAACTCACTTCTGCACTCGCGCGCTGTTTTGTGCTGCGCGCGCACACACACACACACACGTACAAAGCGCACGCACAAAAGCCGCCTCTTATATACGCGAACACTGGACTGAGCTCTCTTTCTCGCATTCTTACACATTCGAATGGACAAATACACACAGAATTATATCAAAATATCCCATAAATACAATTGGTTATGTCTTAAGTGAACGTAAAGAGCTGAGAAAGAAAACAAGGGTGTATTGGATCCGTGCATTGACAGCAGCCGCTGCCGCCAGTCAATGTTAATCAAAGAACAAAAGAAAAGAAAGTGACTGAATCACTTTTGTAACCTCAGTTTATATTTTATTTGCCTGTTGTTCGGCGCTGACTACTGTAATGGCAACGTGCATCTGAGTATGTGATTATTTTGGAGATGCGTTCCAATATAATTTATCCTTATTTAGGGTATAGGCCTATTCTATTTTGAGCTGCAGTTTAATAAAAGTTAAACAGAAAAAAGACATTAAATATTTCTGAATATTTATTTAAACAGACTGTACAATGATGAAAAAATACAAACATGACAGGTATAATTAAAATACGCAAATTCCTTCAGCGCACATTTCAGTGCAATATTTTTACAGAATTTTTAAACCGTGTATACAATATAATTATGTTTAATTAAGAGATATAGCACTATCAATTCTTAATTCATTTGCAACAAAACTATAAAGTTTTGTTGCAAACGGATGAAGACATTAGTAGGCTTCTCAGCTCGCCCCTCAACATGCATGCGTTTGGAGTTTTGGCAGCCCAACACTGAATATTATATTGTGGCCATTGTATTTTGATTAATAAAATTAAAATTATAAAAATTACAATACAAAAATGAAATTTAAATTACCCTGCTTCTAAGTAAATAAAGCAGTTATTTTTATTTCGTTCAAAACGAGCCAAAAGAGACCTCCGAACTAGTAGGCTACCAGAAAGGAAAAAAAAAAACGTAATGTTTTTGCTCAGAATTAGTTTTTAATCCCTGCATGATTTTCGTCATACATGATAAATATCAAATACGTTATAGCTTGACTACAAGTTTAAAAACAAAGCTGCAATTGTTATAATTAAGGAAATTAAACTTACCATCATGAAATGTGTCTACACATGTGATAATGCCAAAAAGAAAGAGAAACATGGAAAATAGGCATATTTTATTCAAGACATTATTATATGATTATATTACATTATTATATATTATATATATTACAATCACCGCCAGAATGTCCAACTTCACCATGATGAACTTAAAATTGGGTTCTATTATTTTTCCTCAACGGTTCTCCTCACAAAATGAAATTCATTTCAAACACAAATTTGATAAGAACAGAGTGGAAATTATTAGAAAGACAAAAATAAAAGCAAAGCTAATGTTTTGAACTTAAAATTGGGTTCTATTATTTTTCCTCAACAGTTCTCCTCACAAAACGAAATTCATTTCAAACACAAATTTTTATAAGAACAGAGTGGAAATTAGCAACACCAACAGCAAAGCTAATGTTTTTTGTTAGTTTAAGCACAAACTAAGAAGAGTAAAACCAAACTTTGTGGCAATTATTAAGACCAAACTGAACATGGTGTGTGTTTATGGTGCATGTCGGCAACGTTGTCTCGGCGGGGGCGGGTGGGACTTAGGTAGACGATATTATCGGATATCGCGATATTTTTAAAGGCGATTATTGATAAGATATTTTTGACATATCGCCCAGCCCTAATATGCAGATTAAATAGGTCTTAAGGAAACTTTTGTCTTGTCTGCCGAGGCCATAGGAGGGCACAATGAGCAAAATAATGCAGCGTATTTAAATCGTCAACGCAAGGAAGTAACTCTATAAAAAACAAATTGCATCACGTCTAAATTAACTCAATAAAAATCAAATATAATTTCGTAAATTGCATAAACAATTATGAACAAAACAGCATCATGTATGCATTGCTTAATACAAAGAGCCAAAGTGCCATTCACACAGATTGCATTTAAAAACATATGAGACGCAGTGAAAAGGAATAAACCTCCACAAATTTGTGATGTGTTTTCTAAAAGATTAAACTGTTTTAACTTTGCATGGCTACATCTCTTGTGTGACAAGAGTGCAGCAGTCATATTTGTCCGTCTAGAAAATGCACTGAATATGCGTTCTGTGAGAATGGCTTGGTTTCGGTTTTAACCTAATCAAGATCTTCTCCGCATTGAGCTTCTATATTTCTCTAATAGTTTGAATGAATAGCGTAGCAGCGGCACATCTCGTGGGCTAGACTAACACACAGGGCTGCACAATTAATCAAATTTCTAATCGAAATTACAATTATGGATGCCACAATTACGTAATTGTTCAAAGTAGCAATTAATCGTTCAAAGTCTACTTATGTTATTCTGCATGCTTAAGATGAGTTTTTTTCTTTCTACATGTTATCTTAAGGGTTTTTCGCATTTTAGTATAACATTACAATACCATTCATATTTTTACTTTTTATAATTTAAAGAAGAAACCAATCCGATGTATATTTCATATTTGAGGCTTAATACTATAGAAAAGCACTAAAGGTTTTTCAGTTAGAGTGTTTTCAGCTTGTTTATTTTCATATAAAAATACGGCATGCAGTTGCATCAAACAATGGTATAAACATCATTCAATGAAAATTGTGATATTCGCAATTAATAATCGCAATTACAATTTCAAGGGAATAATCGACAATTATGATTTTTGTCATAATCGTGCAGCCCTACTAACAAAACATTAAAATGCAACAACATCATCAACGCATCTCACGCTCCCTGATGCACACCTAACATTCAAATGCAAATGTTTATTTTAAATTTGATTAATATTCATTCTTTATTCACAATCTCATCACGTGTTCGTGTTTGTGTGTGCTGTCTGCGTCACTCATAGCACGTACCTATATCATACGCTATATCGAACATTTTTTCTATCATATGTAAAATATTTTTAAAATAGAAAAATTTAGATATAAAAAATTATGCCAGTAACTTTTTTTTTTTTTTTTTTTACATCCTAGATGTTTTTGCCACTTTATTAAACTCCAGAAAACTTAATATGCATTAATTACTACACACATGCATTCACATTGTACACAGTAAAGCCCAATTTATACTTCTGCGTCGAACCTACGCCGTAGCCTGACGTGCACCTCTCCAAAAATCTAACGCAGACCGCAAGCGCTGTGATTGGTCTGCTAGAACCCCTCCCTCCGTATGCACTTGAGTTTTGTGTGTGTTTATGTGTACTTTAATATATTTTAATGTTACACCTTCTTATATAAAATAAAACAAAGCAAAGAACAAGTGTCTTATCATTTATTATACTACATAGCATTATACATCAGTAGTTGTTCGCGACAAACAATGTTGATCTGCCGTGGTACAATTCCTGAAAAGGAATTGAAAAGAAAGTATGCCATCTTCTCCTGTTCCGTTGTTGTCTCCTTTTTGTAGTTTTAAATAATGATTTGATATTTATTTGCCGCCGTCACGGCTATAATGCTTCTCCGACGAGCCGATTCTTCTTCGGCTTTTGCCGTGGTACTGTGGGTTACACCAGCAACATGCCCGTGGACACTGCAGACTAGCGGTTTGCATGTGTACTGCACGTTGACTAGTATAAATCAGCCTTAAGGTACACATATTTGCTAAAGCATGTCTAAATTGTTATGAATAATCACAAATTGTGGTTAAATCATCGTACCTGTAGACTCTTATGTACAGTAACTGCATATGAAGATATTAACTGTTTTTTTTTGGACAGGATAATGTCTTACTAAGCAGCACAGTACTTATTCAGGGTATAAAATTTTCCTGTTTATTACTGTGAAGCTGCTTTGAAATAATCTGTATTATAAATAAGCGCTATATAAAAAAAAAAAAGGTTACTTGACTTGCATATTTCTTACAGCACAAAACTACGCTAACAATAAACATAATTCAGGAAGTGTTGCCGATTCCTTAACTGGCTTAATTGTGCCTTAAAGGGTTAGTTCACCCAAAAATGAAAATTCTGTCATTAATTACTCACCCTCGTGTTGTTCCAAACCCGTAAGACCTTCGTTCATCTTCGGAACACAATTTAAGATATTTTTTATGAAATCTGAGGGCTCTCTGACCCTCCCATAGACAGCAAGGTAACTACCACGTTCAAGGTCCAGAAAAGTACCAAGATGATCGACAAAGTAGTCCGTGTGACATCAGTGGTTCAACTGTAAAGTTACGAAGCTACGAGAATACTTTTTTGCGCAAAGAAAACAAAAATAACGACTTTATTCCACATTTTCGTCTCTACTGCATTACTTGTGGACACGCGTTCACGACAGTATCATGACGCGAGTGTGTGGCGGCGCCCAGCGTGATGACGTCATTACGCCGGATCTGATTCTGGGTCAGCGCCACCACACGCTTGCGTCCACTGATGTCACATGGACTACTTTGTCGATTATCTTGGTACTTTTCTGGACTTAAATTGTGTTCCGAAGATGAACGAAGGTCTTACGGGTTTTGAATAACACGAGGGTGAGTAATTAATGACAGAATTATCATTTTGGGGTGAACTAACCCTTTAAGATAATCATTCCCAAACACTCCTAAACACAAATATTTTTTACACAACACAGATTTTTAAAATTATCCAAGTTAAGTGAATAAGTTAATTAAATTGTAGTGGTTTTTCTGCATGTTTTTGTGTTACTGTATCAGACTGGCTCAATTCTTGAACTGTTATGTGCCTTTCCACCGAACAAAAGGGGGTTTCAGACTGGAAAGATCAATTCAGCTCTGGCTGTAAAAAACTGCTGGTCTCAAACGGCACAGGGGAGCAGTGGGTGCAGAAATGATGCTGTCTATGGCAGTCTCGTTGAACAATGAAATAACCTTGCACTGCATTACTCTCTATGTCTAAATATATAAAACTGCAAGAGAAAGAGAGAGAGATGCAATGTGCAAGAGCGAATGAATCATCAGGTTAGGTTTCAATAGCAGCAAAGACAGAACAGAATATCAAGAGTTGATGAGAGCTGCCGGTACACATCAATCACACCGGCACTTTAAACAGAATTACAGAAGTGACACACTGCCTACAAAAACACAAGTGTTTGTTTTCAGACTGGTTATAGTCAGGTAAACAACATGTACTGTAGGAGAGTTACGTTATCATTCATTTCCCAAGTCTGTGTAAACACATGGCGAGTTCATCTGGCAGAGCACTAGGGCTGGGCTGACAAAATCGATTTCTCAATCATAATCGATTCTCATTTTTTTGAACCAACATCGATTCTTAAATCTCAAGAATGGATGGTTTAATCTAAGACATTTTCCACTGATGCCTGAACAAAACCTCATTAAAATGTTATTTGTAGTACACCTTCCATCCAATAAATCACGGTAAACTTTGTGTATAGTTAATTTTGATATGAAACAAAATCTCCTCAATCACCTCAATTCAAGTAGCAGCGAGGAGCGCACATGAACCGATCATCTCTTCCTCTTTTCTACTAGTTATAGTACAAAATGAACTTGAATGAGGTGTTGAAAGAAACAGAACAACTTACTGAAATGTATCGTGTCATGTAATCACTATCAGTGTGTAAACAATGCCACGTACACATTACATTTAACTCAGGAAAGCCATTCAACATCCAGTGTGTTAGACAGACAGTGAGCTAGACATATTAACTCTTGAAAGCTGTATTTTTTCCTTTTAAATATATGCACCGTTACATAGGTATTCATTATATTTTTACTTAAAGGGTTAGTTCACCCAAAAATGAAAATTCTGTTATTAATTACTCACCCTCATGTTGTTCCAAACCCGTAAGACCTTCGTTCATCTTCGGAACACAATTTAAGATATTTTTGATTAAATCTGAGGGCTCTCTGACCCTCCAATAGACAGCAAGGTAACTACCACGTTCAAGGTCCAGAAAATTACCAAGATGTTTGACAAAGTAGTCCGTGTGACATCAGTGGTTCAACTGTAAAGTTACGAAGCTACAAGAATACTTTTTTGCACAAAGAAAACAAAAATAACGACTTTATTCCACATTTTCGTCTCTACTGCATCATTTTGGACTATAACTATACACTGCGTTCATGACAGTACCATGACGCGAGCGTGTGGCGGCGCCGGCACTGACCCAGTTCCAGCGTGATGACGTCATTACGCCGGATCTGGGTCAGCGCCACCACACGCTCGCATCATGATACTGTCGTGAACGCGCGTCCACAAGTAGAGACGAAAATGTGGAATAAAGTCATTATTTTTGTTTTCTTTGTGCAAAAAAGTATTCTCGCAGCTTCGTAACTTTAATTAATGACAGAATTTTCATTTTTGGGTGAACTAACCCTTTAACTTGATGTCTTCATTAATTAATCTGTTTAAATCTCATCTGCCATGAAAACAACCACTGTTTAAATGTTTATATTTCAACAATGAATTCGAGAATAACCAATCATATGATTGAAAAGTTATTACAAAAACTGATGTAAATGTGAAACTTAAATGTTTGTATACAAATCAGTAGGGCTGGGTATCGTTCAAAAATGTTCGATATTGATACTGATACCTTGACTTCAATACCGGTTCCTGAACAATACTTTTTTCGATACCAATTTTATGAAATCAATTTTAACAAGATTACATTATCTAAATCTGTTATAGGCTACATTTACACTAGTGCGTGTTCGTTTTAAAACGATCATCTCTTCCTCTTTACTACTAAATGATACACCTTCCATCCAATAAATCACGGTAAACTTTGTGTGACAGCTTCCAGCGCTGTCTGTCTGTGTTCTCTCTTCCACGATCGCTGTTTTGAGTCATTTCAGCAACATTACATGGCCAAAACACATATTAAATGGCAATCAGAAGTTATTGAAACACTCGATGGTGGTTTAAAGAAAGTTTTAAGTAAAAGCGGAATATAAATCTTATTTATTGTCTTATGTAGCATGATGTGTGCATAAATGATCATGTAACACGCGTTTTCGGACGTGTAGTATGAACGGACTTCTGCATATGATCGGAGCTCCACGCAGCTCCCGTGCTACTCTCTCCATTGGAAATTAATGACTTCCGTCGTTTGTCGGAGATAGTGGAAAGCTGGCTTGAAACGCAGTGGAAACACCAGTATGACGAAGATCGTTTTCATTTAAAAAAAAAAAACGTACTAGTGTAAATATAGCCTTACATCTAAGGGGGCTGGGACACATTCGCACTACAGCCTCACGTGTGAGCCACATCTCTTGAGTGTAACCGGTGTAAACTAGTAGGTGTGTAAACTGATCGGTGTATTACAGAACCACGAGAGCTATAGAGAGCAGACTGCTCCGTACGCGTTCAAATCGCACTCGCAGATGTCAAACGCTGATCGATCTGCGCCGCGCCACTACTAGTCGAACACTAGTGCTGCAGGCTTATTGGCTCACTGACGCTGATGAGATTACCCCTTTGGTATCGAAATTTGGTACCAAACGACGAGAAGTTTTTCGATACTCGATGGTATCGCGGCAATTCGGTCGGTGCCTAAAAAGTATCGAACTCGATACCCAGCCCTACAAATCAGTTTTAATTTGAATATTAATTATTATATCTAAAAACTAGGGCTGGGCGATAAAACGATAAGCATAATTATCGCTATATAATTAAATTAAATAAAACGGGGTTCCTGTGGCTCAGTGGTAGAGCATTGCGTTAGCAGCGCAAAAGGTCGTGGGTTCAATTCCCAGGGAACACACATACTGGTATAAAAAAATAAATAAAAAAATGTATAGCCTGAATGCACTGTAAGTTGCTTTGGATAAAAGAATCTGCTAAATGCATAAATGTAAATGTAAAACGATAGCACGAGTTGGATAAATGTTCGATATAATGTTTAAGCGCCAAAAGCAGAAGGAATCAGTGCTACTCATTTGAGCCGCGCCACACAGAGCATTTATCCGTGCGACTCAAGAGTTCAAATGGCAGCGCAGCGCGAGCTCACAACAGCAGATGCGTTTACTCGTGACCACTAAACAGCGCTGTGAGATTCAGCGTGAAGCGCTTGAATTCAGAGAAGAACACAAATTAATCTGTGATTTAAACTAGTTTAAAGGCAGATGAAACAGCGCTGACAAGCAGGAGAAACACGGTGCACAACGAGACAGTCAGGAAACTTTTCAATCTACAATTCGCCATCATTTACCAAGGATTTACCAACTGGCAGGGTTCCCTTCATAGTTTACAGCATTTGTTTTTCCTTGAGAAAAACTAAATGAATCAATATCAAATAAAATGTAATTAAATATTGAATTGTGAAATCTGTGTAAATACCCAGACACAACGAACACTGCAAGATCAGGCTCTGGCTGCTGAATGTGAGTCATTTATAGTCTTAAAGAGGTACCATAAATATAACTGCCAATGAAGCTCCAATAAAAATAAATAAATAAATAAATAAAATATTATTTAATAATAATAATTATATTATACAATTATTATTAACATTCTAAAAAATATTTTTTAAGTAGAATTATTTATAATAGCAAATATTATTTTTTAAATATTAAACAAAATACATTACATTGGGATATGCTGTTAAATTGGTACAAATTTACTCACAGAGTCATATAAGTAAGCAATTACATAAGCCATGATGGTGGCTATGAATATAACTGAACATGTCAACAACTTTAGGAATCTGTTTGTAAAGTGCCATTTCTGGCTCATAATAGCAACCAAAACAATGTAATGGTGAGGCTTCACTGCTGACACAATCCACTGATAATGAACGGCTGTAAATTATTAGCTGACTTTTACTAGAGTAAAGGTGATTGCAGTTGCTTGTGTTTTTCTTTTTTTTTTTCCTTTCTTCAACAGAAAGTTAACCATTTTGTTTTACCTATAACTGAAGAGCTGAATTCATTCAGAAGTGTCTCTAGCTGCGTTTCCATTACCCTTCAAATTGCGCAAATTGAAATTGCGAATTGAAAATATGCCTAATGGAAACGCGTCAATTTCGCAAAAACACCCATGTATCGCAAAAAAGTTTTTACGCTTGCATGAGGTGGTTTTTTAGGCAATTCGAAAAAGGAATATTTTGCGAAACTGCAATGGAAACGTTTTTTTCGCATTAACAGGTCACATGGCGTACGTAAAAAGTCATATGATCATTCCTCAATGTACTATAACCTCCAAGAAACACTTAATATGTGGCTGGTCTCAAGTATAAGGGGCTTTCCCTGCCATTAATGCTTAGACTATTTACACTGCACACGTCTGCGGTGCGTTACGGCGCCAAAACGGCCACCGGAGCTGATCGCGGCCACTCTAGTCTAGTCGACGCTTGTGTTACCAGCCGCGCCACGGCACGTCCCAGAAGCTGCTCTCTGCGCTGCTTCTGTCAAGATACACGCATACGCCTCCTTCGATTAAATATAATGGCTGGGGTAGCCAAAATCCCATCAAAATCCGTTGCCATGACTTATCGCGAGAGGAAAAAATTACGTTTTAGTTGCATAACATCGGTTAATGGAAACGCCGTCGTTTCATAATACTTTTTTATCAACATTTATAAAATACCGCCAAAGTTTTGCGCAAACGCGCCTTCTGAAACGCTGCTGCTTTGAATCAGCACATGTACAGTATGCATACTGTCTGTTTCTAGTGTGCTCTTGGGCCTCCACTAATAAGCCTCTTTAAACAGAACGTCGCTCTCCGTTCTCTTCCCTGTACAGCTGGAGCAGCATTAAGCACCGGACTAATGTGCACTATGAACCCTGGGACAGCAGATGTGAAATAACTCCTTGCTCCCAGAGCAGGATCAAGGATAACAGATCTAATCTAGATCCTTCATCGGCACAAGCTGATTGAAGTGTCACACTGTCACCAGGCCAGCTCAGCTACTGCCTCACATGTGATCAAGATGAGCAGACATGTCTAGAGGCAATTCAATCACATACTGAGTTTCATTAGAAGTGCTGCATTACCGGTTGTATAAATGTACAACCATAACATCAATGTTGCCAGTGACAAAAAAGGAACATTTCATGTGACTCCATAAAAGTATTTACATCATCATACTGTCAGTTAAAAATATATATTATTTAAGCTTTAAAGTTGTCCTTCCAATGCAGGTGTTTCTATAAGTGAGGTGGAAAGAAATCCACTGTTGATAGAAATGCTGTTCACTTGGCTGATCATGAAAAGCTCATACCGAGAAGTCAGAAACCTCATTTGCATGGATGGTTTGAGGATCAGTCATCAACAGTGAAAAAGGATGTGCCAACCATGCATGACAATGTAATAATAGCAAAACAAACAGATGCAATCCGCCACTATCTTTACTCTATAGCATTCCAGCAGTCATTAACAAGGGGCAAAGAGAAAGTAAAAAATAAATAAATAAATTATCAATTGACCACTGACTATACTCAAAACTAGACTTTTCTGAAGATAATGTGAGTGGTGCTTATCAACGCAAAAGTTTGACATGATAATACTCTATAATAAAACAATCTATGAGGCTCTCCTTCCACATGTAATTTGGACGATTTTGGTGACTTTATGGTGGGGCAGGTGAAAGTCTCATCTACCCCACCTCTACAATCTGTACAAGCTGAGACATCATTCAAGTGTGTAGCACAGATGAAATAAAGTTAAATGTTTCCTCTTCAATCCCACTCTCCGCTTTGACCACACACAGCTGACATGTTTACCTGCTGTAGACAATGACACAAAGCTATTCTGCAAGTTTTATAAAGGTAAATTTAAAACTTTAAGACCTTTTTAAGACCAAGTAAAGAAAATGTAAGGAATAAATCAAAGGGAAAAGAACACACCAATATGTTCTCTTAATGTAAAAGTAAACACAAGCAAACACAAAAATAAAGCAGGTAAAATTATACAAGATTTTTTTTTTTTAATTAACAAATGATAAAAAATCCAAAATCTTTCTGGTAAAATCTAAACAAGTCCCTGAATGAGCTTACTTTATAATAAAGTTTTCTACTTGCATTACAACTGGGACATTCCAGTCCACCTCATTATTCAACAAGGAAGTAAGCGGTTTTCTGTGACTGTGCGAGACTTCCGTACCATTAGCCGCTATAGGGAAATAACAAGAAGAATATCAAAGTGCAGTAAACGGTAAAACTGTATGCGCTACAAATCAGTGTGCTTATAATTATGACAATGCATTACAATAATATGGTAAAAAATACAAATTTGCCGTTTAAAGCAGCATAACGAGCAGTTTTGTACAGTGGACGTGAATGACATGGAAACAAATTTACAGAGGAAGATATTCATTTTTTGCAGTGCATGCAATATTTAATGCCACAACTTTATGAATGTAAGATTTTCTGCTCTGATTTAAGACCTTTTGAAGCCTTAAATTGTGGAAAAGACAATCAAGACTTTTTAAGCCATTTTTAAGACTTACAGAAACCCTGGACACAAAATGCACCAGTTGGAGAAGCACTAATTAAACATCAATACAAATATGTGACGATTCAAATCGGTTGAGATGTTAAACGAATCACGATACAGTTATCCTAAATCTAATTTTGTAAAAAAAAAAAAAAAAAATATCTCATCGTGAGTTGAGTGAATCATTACATCCCTATCACTGTGTCAAAGATTTCAGTCCTACAACATTTTTTGGTTTGCCAAAATTGTGGTGCATCACTAGAGTTAAGCCCAAAGTATACCATGTTTTTTTTTTCATGCACCTTCTCTAGTGCATGTACTAAGTGCACAGCTGAACGAATAGCTTTTCAAAGTAAAGCCTAGTGTGTGTGCACAAGTTTCATCCTTGTCCAGTGTCTACTGTTGTTGCATCTCCAGTAGTTTGTTGCTGTTGTTCAGTTTCTTTTTTACTGTAAAACAACAAGCCAAGGCAATGTTGTCACCTTGTCGACAAATTAGTGAAAAAAAAAAATTCAAGGTGCATATGCAAGTTGAGTAGACGAGGTTAGAAACATCTGGCTGCACTCATACTGTGCTAAAAATTTAAATTTACATCACATGCACTTTACGCATAAAAATAGTATACTTTAAAGTATACTTTAGGCTTTAAAATTGAATGTAAGCGACAAAAACTGAAACACACAAGACATGATATTTCTGCACATAAAAAAGAACTTGACAGAGACGTGAACGGTCATTCAGAAATAAAGAGATTAATCACTCTTTCTTTCTGTAGCTTTGACATGAGGGTAAACATAAACATAAATACAACAAAAAAGTGCAGATGGAGCACAGAATTAAGATGGTAGCCACTTTGTAAGGCACAAGGTTTATCCAGTTTCATCAAACTGGTTTGGTGGCTCCTGAACACTGTTCACAGTTATGAAGAAATGCAGCGCCGCTGAAGTTATTTTGAATAGTACATGCTCACGGAGGGCATGTTAAGACAAATGACCTCCGAGGAAAACCGACTGTAAAAGGTCTGTGCTTTGACAATCCCCTGCCAGCCCAGCCCATATTCAAATAAAAGCAGCCTTGCTTTAAAATGCTTTGATCTATATTTAAAAACCGCCAATGTGGCTTTTAAAACTCAGGCAAGTACAAATGAACAGAAACTCACGCTAAAATCATTCAATAATTAATCAAAGTCCATTATAATATATATTTCTATTTTTACAGTAAGCAAAGCAATAAAATTATCCACACCAGCATTATGTACACTAGCATTCCTGCAGCTTTGTAC
>NW_015540935.1:1287855-1289120 GCF_001515605.1 Sinocyclocheilus anshuiensis
TATACACATTCATCATTAATATTAGTTAATGCACTATGAACTAACATTAACAAATGCAATTTGAAAATTTGAAAATGTATTACTAAAAGTTGAAATTAACACTCTAACAATGAACAAAACTTCTACAGCATTTATTAACCAGGGCTCGACAATAAGGACTGCCCGATGGCCCGGAGCCAACATGAAAAACGTTCGGGACAGTAGACGGATTTGTCACTTGCCCGATCGGGCCACTGCAGCATCGTCACAACATTTTATCATTTGCATGTGTTTTTAAGACTTGTTCATTTAAAAATTAAAGCGATTAAAAAGCATTTGGGCGCGAAAGACAACTCCTTTCAGTACTCGCGCGATGTGTTCTGTGTGAACAGCGCACGCACAGACAGCGCAGGAGCCGCCTGAATGGGCAAATACATACAAAAGTATGTCAAAATACCCGTCCTGGCAAGCAACTTTGTAGCTTTGCAGCTTTGTACACTCCTAGAGTGACAGCTGGTGCTATGAGAGTATGTGTGTGTGATGTACAGTACAATGTGGACTGCAGTGATATGTTAATCAAATAAAAACCATAACAAAAGCACATGAATGAGCGAAACGTCCCCACAGTCGAGAAACTGTTGTGCGCTGAAAGCCTGTCAAAAATGAGACGGAACCGGACTGACTGGTTGTGTAAAGTGACCCAGTGTCACTGCAGTATTTACATAGCTGTGAGAGTTTAAAGTACAAACTAGATTTTTAGCTCAAACCAGCAGCACGCATGCAAACACACGGCACAGATCTACTATAGGAACTCTGAAGTGACATAAGCCTGTTTTCTGTGAATCGGTGTTTCCATGTTTGTGGAGTTAATTTGTGGAGCGCAGGTCGACCGAGAGTGTATTTTACCGATACCAATAACTAGGTTGAACTGCACTGGCCGATAACCGATTAATCAACCGATAGTTTTTAAAATGGATAGTACTCGCGCGATGTGTTCTGTGTGAACAGCGCACGCACAGACAGCGCAGGAGCCGCCTGAATGGGCAAATACATACAAAAGTATGTCAAAATACCCGTCCTGGCAAGCAACTTTGTAGCTTTAACAATGATTAATCTATATTGAATTTATACACTGAAGTACAGATGCACCGATCTACCGGACATTTTTTGATTTATTTCAGACTATCTTCTGTTCCGTGCTTGCACAAAAACTGCACTGCAATCATTTTCCCAATGGCCATTTGTGTGGAAATATTACGTTATTATTATACTTAGTCTGTAAATGG
>NW_015540935.1:1289130-1292173 GCF_001515605.1 Sinocyclocheilus anshuiensis
ACAGATAAGTTGAGAGTGACTCTTGAAGGACCAGCACCACATCCTCTTGTACCACTGTTTGAAGAATGTATCTTCCAGAATCTGGCAGCAAGTTTTAGGAGCTCATTTGACTAAAATGAGCTCCTAAAACCTTCACTTACTGCCTAATAATTATGTACGCGGTGTAATTTATACAGTGGAGTCGACTGGACATTTTTTGTTTTATTTCAGACTTATCTTCTGTTCCGTGCTTGCACACAAATTGCACTGCAATCATTTTCCAAAGTGCCATTTGTGTGGAAATATTACGTTATTATTATAATTAGTCTGTAAACGGCCACTAACAGAGGCCAGAGACGTTGAAGACGGACGCAAAGAGGAGAAAATACTGTAGCAGGCAGAACAAGATCACTGTTCACGAATGCGCGAAATATAGGAAGAAAATGTTTCTGAGGGGAACGGAACTGACTGTTTTCAGAAATGGAGTTTTCTTTTCATTTTGTCTCAGTATGATGCATTTAAATCAGTTTTAATACGCGCAGCGCTGCTGTGTTTCCAGCGGTAACCAAGGAAACACTGTATCACTGTACCATAAGCGCTGTCTGCTGTCAGAGTCTGCGTCTCATTCAGCCCACCTGCTGTTTCGGTTTCATACAGATGTTTTATGTAGCATAATTTCACAACGCTAAAGTCAGGTTATTCAGTTTTTGCTTCAGATTTTGAAATTATACAGTCTAATATAAATCAAACATTGCACTCTTTTTTTTCAATTCATGATAAAATTTCAAATGCAGTGGTTGCCTCTAATTTCAAATGGCTATGAAAAATCAAGATGCAACACAGAGTGAAGAATATGCAAATGTTATTTTATATGTGATTTTTCAATTTCTGTACCTGAACATCTACAAACATAAAAACCTAAAGCATCATTTAATTTCTATTTTTGTGTTATAGGCCTATATTTAATTGTGCTATTACTTGTAATTTGTTCATTTGTTCTTATTTACTAGCGGTCACTTGTCTTTAATCATGTTTAAACTTTATATTTATGTTTATTTTTGGCTAGTGATTTTTGCTGTGGTATCAAAATTAAAATACAGAATTGTAAAATTTAATTGGTATCTAAAATATTGGTGTCATATAAGCTTATTTATTAGAATACAAGATAACAGATCAAAAACAATGATAACAGCAACTATTTTATTTTTTGTGGCAGGGCAAGTAAAAATTTGACCCGACCGGGCCAGTAGAAAAAATCCTTAGTGTTGATCCCTGTTAACCTTACCTAATGTTACAAATGGACTTGTATTGTAAATAGGGATGTGCAACAGTGATCGAGTACTCGACCGTGACAGCGTTGATCGATCATGTAAACGATGATCGAAATGTTTTATTTTTTTTTCCCTGATCGGTTATAACAGCACTTTGGGCGGCGCCCTGAGCTCTGATTGGTTAGCTTGCCACAGGATGCATCAAAAGACGTGAGAAGAGAGAGAATCATGGCCTCAAAGTCACGTAGTGATGTCTGGCTTCACTTTGAGAAGACCGATGAAAATACAGTTCAGTGCAAGCTGTGCAGCGCCAAGCTGTCACACAAATCTACAACAAGTACAATGCGCTATCATCTAACATTTGTACATAAAATGTCAGTTTCGATGAACGACACACTGCCGTAAACATTGCCAACTACCTAAAAGATGCCACAGAACAGTGGCTGTCAAACTCGGACAAAGTAATTGCTTGTGTCCACGATAACGCGAGTAATATGGTTCTGGCGAATCGAGGACTTTGGGAATCAGTGCCCTGCTTCGCACACACCCTGCAGTTAGCCATAAACTAAGGTTTCGGTGTTGACAGTACTGTCGCATGCGGTGGAATTCTGTGTGCGATATGTTTGAACGTCTTTTTGAACCAAGATGGACTGTGTGCGCTGTTCTGTCAGATCGCAATTTTACAAAACTTGTTGATGCGAAAACACTTGAGTTGAAAGATGAGCACTGGCAGATTGTTAGAAGAACTGATACCTGTTCTCCAGTCTCTCAAGTGCGCCACAACAGCAATGTGCAGTGAGACGCATGTTTGCGTTTCGATGGTTTATCCAGTCACACACAGCCTCATCACGAGACACCTAAACACACAAACCGATGAGTCTCCGAGAGTGTCGGAATTCAAGAAAACTGGCAGAATCTCTGAAACGGCGCATAATCACTGTTGCTAAGGATGCCGAGAAAGTGCCGCTGCATCTGATTGCGGCAACATTGGATCCAAGACACAAGCACCTGAAGTTTCTTGAGACAGAGCTTCGAGAGAGAGTAAAGGAGAATCTTAAACAGCTTTACGACACAGTCACAAATCCTGTTACACCCATGCAAAATGACCCTCAGCCTGAAGGGTCAGCAGCTATGGCGCTTGACACTCTTTTTGGCGAGGATTACGGTGCAAGTGATGTTTGTTCACGTGACACCGAAGTCCAAAGCTACTTCAATGAACCATGCATCTCTCTGAACCAGGATCCTTTACTGTGGTGGAAGGTAAATGAGAATCGGTTTACAAAGCTGAGTATACTTGCCCAGTGGTACCTGGCTGTTCCTGCAACATCTGTTCCAGCGGAGCGAATTTTTTCCACCGCCGGCCTAATTGTGAACAGACTCCGCACTCGGCTCTCACCTGAGCACGTAGACTGACTCATCTTTTTGAACAAAAAAAACGTCTGTTTGAACGTTTTAAATTTCACCGGTCGTGGTAAATATAATATCCATTTTTTTAATTAATATTATTATTATTATTTTAGTTTTGAGTTTTAGCAGCCATAGTTCAAATATCTAGGCTATTTGGTCTCTGTTTACATGTTCCGCCATGTGCTTCTCGTCTGCGCTTATTTACATCCGAGTGTGCACGCGTCTTTCACGCAGCATACAGCAGTGTTGTGCATTTTGACAGTTGATGGGAAAAGTATTCTTAAAATGCATTCAAAATTCGGAATAATTTGTAATATATAATTATTCACGGTATTTAGAAGTGCCCACGATAACAATATTGTGCATATTCATTACCGTGATATATC
>NW_015540935.1:1292428-1301265 GCF_001515605.1 Sinocyclocheilus anshuiensis
CCGGCACAAGTCTACTGTGAACCAGGATCCTTTACTGTGGTGGAAGGTAAATGAGAATCGGTTTACAAAGCTGAGCATACTTGCCCAGTGGTACCTGGCTGTTCCTGCAACATCTGTTCCAGTGGAGCGAATTTTTTCCACCGCCGGCCTAATTGTGAACAGACTCCACACTCGGCTCTCACCTGAGTACGTAGACCGAAATTTTTGAACGTCTGTTTGAACGTTTTAAGTTTCACCGGTCGTGGTAAATATAATATGCATTTTTTAAATTAATATTATTATTATTATTTTAGTTTTGAGTTTTAGCAGCCATAGTTAAAATATCTAGGCTATTTGGTCTCTGTTTTACACCTTATAGCAGTTGTTTGGTTAAACTTTGTTGAACTTTTTTCTTTATCTTTTAAAAACGAAGTTGTTCATTTTTGTTGTTTCAAATGCACCGCTGGATTAAAATATGCTGCTAAAGTTATACTGGAAGACAATGTTTTGAAAAAAAATATATATATAAATTGCATTTGAATAAAGTAGCAAAAAAGCAAAAGTATCTTTGCGTGTTCATTTTTAAATCACATCACAGACAAATAATGAAATAGTCTTTATAAAATAAAAATGCATTGGATATATTTGTAGCCTAATTACAATAATGAATGAAGAATTAAGGTTTAGTAGCCTATAGGCTATTTCAGAAACATATTCGGAGAGACGACGAAAATCAAAATTTTTTGTTTGTCAGTTTTTATCTTGTGCTGAAAATATATTTTAAATTTTATTAAATTATTTAGCAATAATCATCAGTGATTTTCATGCTGTAAAATAACATTTTGGTTGCAAATTGAATCCAAAATATTGCTGAAATATTAGAATACATTTAAAAAAAAAATAACAATAGTGGCACTGATGTAGTCTAAGAATGTGAATTTATTGTACTTTCGTGTTTTTAAAGCGCAATCCGAGTTACACTTTCGGTCAAGCTCACATCTGCATTGGCAAATTTTTTTCAGATGAAAGTTGTAATAGCTAGCCTACGTCTGATTAATTAACATGAACATTTATTACATGCTGAAAGCGCTGCATATCAGTGATTAGTTTCATGCTCAAATGCAATGCCCGATAATGATTATATTGCTTTTAGATGGTTTTTTTATTTTTTATTATTATTTATTATTATTACTGATGTTATAATAATGCAGCCGTGCTTTTTTTCGTCATATTTGTGGGCGTAATTCAATTCATATGGCTTCGAAAACGCGCAGGCGATTTATGGATTTATGGAAAATAAAACTTAATAAACTTAACTTAAAACTTATAACTTAAAACTTAACTTAATAACTTAAAAATAAAACTTAATTACAACTATTACACTTAATAACGTAGATGAAAATATAGCACAAATCTGCCATACATTTATAATGAGAACTTTATAGAAATCTATAGTAAATTCTGTCCTTGCCCATCTTTCAGCGCGCTGTCATGAAAACGCATCACGGCGGGAGCTCGCTCTCTCTCTCTCTTTCTCTGTCTAGCGCATAACTTAGCATCCTATTGTGCAGATACAAGTTGTAATGTTACGTCTGCTATGTATCTAAGTTATCTGATTTATCATAGGATGTGTCATAGAATGAGCTTCAGTTTATTGGCATAAAGTCACTCTTCACCTCAGGCAGCTATTCCTTTTTAGATGCTTCTTTATTAATAACATTGCTTCATCATAATCATAATCTAACATGTCCTAATCATGTGTTCATGTTTTCATAGACAGGTTTTCATGTCATATTTTTATTTTTAACATTCATTTTCATAACAATCTTCAGATTTTTTCATTATATCAATTACGGCCATGCCCCGCCCCCCGCACAAGCCCCGCCCCCGATTACTCAATTGATCGTTTTTGAAACCTATCGATGATCGAAATGAGAAATTTCCCAAAATGCCCATCCCTAATTGTAAAGTGTTACCATTTCATATAAACAGTCATAAAGATGGCCATCTTTAAATATCTACACAGCATTGAAATTACATATGCAGGGATTTTGTTAATTACATAACGCTAAGGATTTTTTTCTAATGGTTACATTTTTTACTTGCCCTTTTACTTGTTCAGATCAAATAAAAATGCCATCGAAACCTTTCTGAAGACAGTCGGTTCTCTTCGGAGATACATTCATATAAAACACCCACGCCGCGTTTTGATTTTGAAACGTGCAGTGCTCATGTTTATTCAACGAAATCAAACGCCACAAATAAATAAATGTATGTGAAACACTGGTAATGTATATCGAAATATCAGAAATGTGTTTAAAAATCATATCACTGTTATTGAAAAAAATTATATCGCGATACATATTGATATTGAATTATTGTCCAGCCCTAGTTCAATCATTATTTAAGACAAGTCAACAGTCAGTAAACAAGAACAAATTAACAAATTACAAGCAATAGCACAAATAAATAAATAAATAGAACAATGATACAAATGCTTCAGATTTTTAGAATACTTAGCCTAAATGTAAAATAACATTGCATATACTTCACTGTATAAATTAAATATATAAATTCATCTTTATTAAGCTTAATTAACATTAAGGACACCGACAGCAGTTGGTAAATTAGGCGCAATCACTTTAACACAATTTATGGGTCTAATATATTGTACATATTTGTCTGTTCAAGCTCAAGAAGACGCAGAAAGAAACTCCATACGGGGCTTGCACATTGTCAGAGACACGGCTCTACACACTGAATGCAGTGGTTATTCGCGTCTTCTTGTGCTTGAATGCGTTAAAATCACTTTAATGTTCAAATTGGCTAACGTCTTTTATGCTAGCCCCGGGCCATCGGGCAGTCCTTATTGTCGAGCCCTGCATATGTATGTTATATGTATACTCTCACACTTTTTTTGCTTCCATTTAGGGGTGTGCGATATATATCGTCTGTAATAATATCGTAATTGTTGTTTTAACGATGTGCGATTTGACATTATCGAGTATTTTGGAAAAACCATTCAAAACATCCCTACAGAGCGCACGCATACATTACGTGAAGTCTAGACTAGTGCGTGTGCATTTAGTGTGTTTTCTTTCATTGCATGATTCAGTCTATTAAAATGCATTTAGAATGATCACAAATTCAAGACATGATGGCAGAACATTTATATATTTATAATATCGAGATATAATTTTTTGTCAATATCGCACACCCCTAGTTCCATTTAGAACATTTGATGATTTATCAAATCAAAATAACAAAATATGACAGTCACATGCTGAAAAGAGCAGTGCCACATTTCATCGTAGCTAGAACAGGTACAGTATCACACACCAGACGCGTTGTGTCAGCATTTAGGCTATTTAAAAATAGAAATCTGTTGTAAAATTATAAATGTCTTCATGGTCACATTTGGTCAATTTAATGCATCCTTGTCCAATAAAAGCATTATTTAAAATACAAATAAATAAACTTATTGACCCCAAACTTTTAAATGGTTTTGTATGTTTGCTACTGTGATTTATAGCAAACACTGCCCATTTATTGTGTTTTCATTTATTTTTCCTGTACCAAGTAGTTTTATCTCACTGCATTTAATTTATTCTGTAAACTTGGGTAAGACAAGTTTATTTTATTGTGACATGGACATGGTGTAAAAACACTAGCTTTTATTTTGGGGAAAAAGACCAGCGTGAACATTCTTTCGGTTTAAAAACTGACAGAAATGTGTACCTTTGTGAGTAAAAAGTGAGTAAAAAGCATGCAATGTGAATCCTCTCATCAGCCATTAAACTCTCACAAGTTAACCGCCAACTGTGCACAACACTGCGGACACATTCAAAGACAGCCTGAGCTCAGGCGACTGGCATCACGACAGCGGTTTCAGGACGCTCACGGTGCACTTCAGCATCCTAAAGAGCATCAAGAGCTCTGACCTGAACTAAACAATCCTTCATTCATTGTTAGATGCACTGACAGGATGAATGGAGGTTAAATGGGACACAGTCAAGCTTGAACAAGGCCATTTATTGAACAAAATCACTGCAACAGGACACATTTTGATTTATGATTAACCCAATGTGAGTCCACTGAGCATTCAGATGCACACCACCAGCAACAAAGCCACACTGCATTCAGTTTCACAGGATTTGCATAAATGCAATGCAACTGGTACCTTCCCTGAACTGTCGGTCAGGACAGTACCACGGTATTCCAGGTCTTGCTTTATGTGGGTTCAATGTGTCTCCAGCAGAAAACAAACCCTGAGGTTGCTCTTTCTGTGGGTGTCTACCTGTTGAAACTTGCCCAGAACAGAAACCATGTGGGGAATGCAATGTCTTTTTGCACGTCAACTCTTAATCGAGAAACTTCATCCCAAACTGACTGAATCACAAGTCACGAGGCTAAAGCTCTGTCTACATGTAGACTATAAATCAGTGTTGATGCTGACATGTTGGAAAGGTCAACCATTGAGCGAATGCTAACCTGATTCAAAACGAGTCACTTTATCATTAACTAAATTAATGACAACTTCATTTATACATATGTATTATTTAGGCAGTTTAAAAAAAATGCTATGTATATCAGGATGTTTACATTCTCTTTGAAACTGTTTATTGTCACGATTTCCTTGTTTGCTGGTGATGTTTTGAAACAGAGCAACAGGTTGTTGAGCTATTAGCATTTAGCGGCTAATTATTAACACTAACTCAAAACATCAAAACAACTCCTTTTATTGTTAATCACGACATTACTACAACTTAAAACGCGTTACCTGTGTGGCTGTATTAATAAATTCCCTCCATAAAACTTTGTTTGAGTCCGGGAAGAGTTTTAAACGCAGCTCCCTCAGGTTAACCTCGCGGCTGTCAGTCAAACTCTGTCAGGTCCTCTCAAAACGAGACGAGATGAAATAAAGAAAACATCCGAAATGTTCTTGTATTAATGTGTCCTGATCCAGAGCCCTCTCATGGCGCAGTTGTGAGTTGAGTTGGCTCAGTTAACCCGATGTCAGCTCGTGTTTACCGACCGCAGCAGCAGTTGGTTCACTGTCAGGTTTCTACCTGCTCTGATGGGGCGAGAGATCACGGGTTGCCAGGTGTCTCACCTGGAACTCCTCCTCCGCGAACCTGTGGCGGTTATTCATGTCCGAGCTGGCAGCCTGGCAGGTCACGTGACAAGGAAAAGCTCGAACTTGCCTGCCAGATCACGAGGTTGCCAGATTTCAACAATAAATCCCTCGTTATACATTTATAATTTGCTAATTTATTTATTTTACATTTTCTAATTACATTGTCTATGTAAGTTGTAACATATGCTACTCTATAATGTTAATTAATTTTAATGCTGTTATTATTATTCATGTTATTATTTGGCTGTAGTTCAATAGACATTTCATCATAACTACAGATAAATAAAATGGAAAATTATGAAGCATCCTTCTTATCCTTCTTTTACATTTATTTACAATATGTATGAAAATGTAAATACCTGGCAAATTTTGCCTTATTTAATGCCTATATTTTAAATGTAACTAAAATCAAAATGTAACTATTTTTAAGTTATCTACTATTTTTTAGTTCATTTAGTTTTTAGAATTTTTTTTTTTCCCGATTTTTTACATACTTAACTTTTTAACTTTAATCAAAAAAAGTGTGAGCTGTTGTTTTATTCGCCAAAATATTTTTTTATGTTATACTGTTCAGTTTGTAATATATGTGTGTGTGTGTGTGTGTGTATATATATATATATATATAATTTATTTTGATTTGCATATTTATTTATTCATTCATTTATTTATTTATTTTTGCTGTACTCATTCTTCTCATCATTACATAGATGAAATCCTTCTTTTACATGTGTTCTTTACCAGTATATGAAATGTAAATAAATGCTTGGCAAATAAATGATTTGATGCCTGTATCTTAAATTTCAGCTTGATTTAAAAAACAAAAAGCAGCTGATGTGTTTTATTCTCTACAGTTTTCACTCTCTCTCTCTCTCTCTCTCTCTCTCTCTCTCTCTGCCTGATTTATTTCTAAATAACAGGTATGAGCTATTCTCCGGTCTCTGTCCAACATTCACGGGACAGCAATGCAGGAGGGCAGGGGTCTCCAAACTTGGTCCTGGAGGGCCGGTGTCCTGCAGAGTTCAGCTCCAACCCTAATTAAACACACCTGAAGCAGCTAATCAAGCTCTTACTGGGTACACTAGAAGCGTTCATGCAGGCGTGTTGAGGCAAGTAGGAGCTAATCTCTGCAGGACACCGGCCCTCCAGGACCGAGTTTGGTGACCCCTGCACGAGGGCATCAGTTCTGCCAGCTGATGTGTGGGACGTGTTTCACTAGTCACGTATGTCATCTAGTGGCTATATTTAATACTGCAAGCCAAAAAATAATGATAATTTGAGAAGCGTATTGCTTATTTAGTAGTATCCACTAAGTGTATCTATGTATTCTATAAACATAAAAAAGGAATTACCTTAGCTAAGAATTGGCCATAGTAGTTATCTTGGTTGTAGTTATTGTAATATGTTGGTATTATAGTCTCTTTTACTCATTCAATCAGATTTTTAATGAATACAGTAGAGGAGCCAGGTCAGGGTTGCTGGTAGGGATCTGGGTGTTGCCTTAGTATGCACAACTGAACGACTCTTTTTCTGTTATTAACTGGGAATGGTCTTAATTCTTATCTTCAGACAATGTGTATATTATGTTGTATTTAATCTTTCAGATTTCAGCTTGCAGTTGATTGTTTGAGAATGACCATTGCTTGTATGGCCTGATGTGTACAGAATATGTTTATCTAGTAATTCACATTTTTGTTATATTTATTATTATTTCATATTTCACTAATTCATTACGAATTAAGATGAAGAATTTACTCATCACTATTATGACCTAACATTATTAAGAGACTTTTCAATAAAATGAACTCATGTACAGTGTCTAACCTTGCATTTACAGCTGTTATAACACATGTCTATATATAAATAAATAAATAAAGCATCGCAGCAGCATTTAATTTCTAATGTAATAATAATTGTATTTATTTATTTATTTATTTATTGTGCTCATGCTGTATCTTATTTGTTTCTCTCTTTCTCTCTCTTTGGTCTGAAACCATAAATCATGAATTCCAGTAAAGCACCGTTTTCTTTCCAGAGTTTCCTTCTGTCCATTCAGAGGTGTTTTCCCACACAATTAGCTCAGGGAAAAAAATGAGTTATCTCATAATGTTTAAGAATAACAGATATGGTATAAAAACATAACCAAGTTACAGAGATTCAAATTCTTATCTTGAATGTACTGTAGTATCAACACAACTACTATTTCATGGATAAAAAAAAAAAGATAAAATAAAAATCGGATAAAATCTTTAGAGGCCCATAGCCAAATCTCCAATATTCGATGACACTTAGGTGATTCGTTTAAAAATCTCTACATGTAAAAACTTCCAATTTCAATATAAATCAGAATTTGGTCAGATTCAGATTATGTAAGATTCATGCAAATGCATTAACCCGATTGCCATAACCAGATTAGCCATATTCCGGTTTCTACACATTTGAACAAAACAAAAGGCATATGCCCATATTAATCAGAATTTTCTGTCATGTAAATACATTATTCAGAATATCCACCGTAGCTGAACAATCATTTATATCTGCACATCTTGGTGATGTTAGATACAGATAGTTATGAAAAGGCAAGCTGCTGAAGGACATTTGACATGTTGGACCATTTTGCTGCATTTACAAACTGCAGTGTAATGCAAGAGAAACTCCAGGAGAGTTTTAGTATCTTACTATTATGTTAATTATGGTCATTCTTACTTATGCTTTTATGATTACAGCTTGAATAATCAAATAGCATAGAGCATAAGGGTGTCTTGAGAATATGTGGACTGAGGCCTGGGTTATTTGTGTCTCACAGATGAAGCACAGGTGTAGGTTAGATAACAGTCATCCTCCAGTGAAAATCTTTTCAAATGTGCCAATGTGGAATTTGTGTCATATGCCCACGTAAAACTCTGTGTGCAATGTGTAAGTTCAAAAAGTATGCATTTTTCTTTATTTATGGCAGTCTCTCCACACATGAAGGAAGTGTGAAGGAAGAACTTATCCAGCATGATGTGATACAATACAACCTACTGCATATTATGTTACAGAATTGGTTTATTAGTGTTTATCATTGTAAAGTCTGCCGTTGATTCTAGATAGGGCACACTTTCATTTAAGCTAAAAATGTTTAGCCTCACACACCCGTGCTTATCTGTGAAATCTATAACTAAGTCTCCATGTTTAGAAACGCTCTGAGATAAAAGACAAAGCAAAGCATGTTTTATTTAAAAAATGTATTTTAAGAATCAGTGGACAAATGAAGGAAAATAAAGCCAATGAAGTGCATGAAACATCTATAAATACAGCACTTTCTGACAGCACTCGAAATATACACAATGCATGCTGTTTTCAAAAGCCTGTCCCACCAGGATTTGACTCTCTACATGCTCCGCTTAAACGTTTAGTCTCCGTTACTAATGCGAATCTGAAAATCAGTATTATGAGCAGTCATACAAAGAGAGAGTTTTTCTGAACAGTCTGTCAAAATAAGCTTCCTGCTGACCTTCTGTCAATAAAATCTTACCAAGCTATTGACCTACGTACTGTACAATAGTGCTGTAATAGTAAAACACTCCTTTTCATAGGTGTTAAATCTCTGTTTAATCTTTTAATTCATGTGTATTCTTATATTTAACCTGTGTTAGGTCATAATAAGCTGGCTCGTCCTGCTCATGTCATAACTAATCATACTTTTAATGACACACTGTAAGTTATATAACCTTAATAAGCA
>NW_015540935.1:1301275-1320332 GCF_001515605.1 Sinocyclocheilus anshuiensis
ATATATATAAAGCATTCTGTTAGTGCAGAATGTGAGCTCTATTGAAAATGATTGCTGGTATTTCTAAGACTTGATGACCTTTAATGATTCATTATTGTTTTGCTCATTTGTAGTATTACCCAAAGCCAAGTTTCCCAGCACCTCCACAACTGAACAGGCACTTCCCGATTTCTAAAGAATAGAAACACAAGTTTGGTAAGGGTGGAATCACAGTACACATTGTTTCCATAGAAGTTAGAAGGAAAGGGCTTATTAAATGACCTACTCAAGGGTACTGCGGTCATAGCTTGCTACCCTTGCTATAGTCGATATGCAATATTATGCAGCTGATAAAAACATCACAATAATCCACAAGTAATCCACACCACTCTTTATGAAGCAAAAATCCATCAAGACATTTTAACTTTAACCCCTTAACTGTCACCCCCCATTTTTTAAAATAGGCATGCAGGTGCACTATCCAAACTTAAATTGTTGTAATTTATGAACACTTTGGAATACAGACATAAGGTTGGTCTCTTTTTAAAGAAGAAAATCTGCAGATTATCGCAAAAATATATAAAAAAAATTAAAGTCTCAAAAAGTGATCGTAGTTTAGATTTACTGCAAAGAAAATGCACTCTATTCATTTAATTGTATTTTATATTTTACGTAACAGGTTTTGCTCTAAATTTGGTATAAAATTATAGCCTTATGTCTAAATAAATTATGTTCCAAATCTGAAGTTGATATGAAAAAAATCGAAGTTCCTGTGAGATTTTATTTAGGGCGTTATACCACAAACAGCCACCGGGTGCCATCAAATCTCCATTGATTTTTTTTAATGCATTTTTCTGTCACAAATGTCTAGATTTCTCTGTCAATATTACTTCTATCTCAAAATAACCACCAAATATGGAATCCTGAGACTCAGACCTTTCCAATTATATGTTTTTTGTCAAGATTATAAAAAGTTTTGATTCTAAAAGAACGTAATGCATGACACTTGACACCGCCCACTAAGGGGGAGGAGACCGCCAAATTATTTTAAAGTACCATTTCCATGGTAACGCAATGTCCGATTTCGAAATGTCTTTCACAGGATGAATCTTGGGCTTCTAAGCTTTCAAATGATATATGATTTATGATGATTACTAAAAGATTTGATAGAGAAAAAGGACAACAACAAAAAAAGAGTGCCAAGTGTCCCACAGGTGGGACGGTGACTGTTTCTTCTGACTAAAAATATTTGTAACTTTCAATTGTTTATTCCAGCTAAAATAGCCTCTGCATCTGTAATTCTGTAATAAATCTAATGTTTCCTTTAGTGAAAAAGTCGTCTGGTCTAAATCAGGAGAGAAATCTGCACAGATCAAACACTGTTTACAAACAAAAACAGCCCAAAGCAACTCTAAACTAATATGTTGGTGGATTTTGACATGAGAGGACAACAGCGGATGGACTTTTTCACTAGAGAAAATATTATTATGGATTATGGACTCGTATTTTAGCCAGAAACAATGGTTTGGAGTAAAAAAAAAAAGTCTTGATGGATTTGTTCATTACAAACACACAGCTTTTGGCTTCACAAGATGTTAACTGATGGACTGGAGTGGTGTGGGTTACTTGTGGATTATTGTGATGTTTTTATCAGCTGTTTGGACTCTCATTCTGACGGCACCCATTCACTGCAGAGCATCCACTGGTGAGCGAGTGATGCAATGCTACATTTCTACAAATCTGGTGAAGAAGCAAACTCATCTACATCTCACTGTACATTTTCAGTAAATTTTCATATTTGTTTGAACTATTATTTTAATGTTATTACAATGATCCACTTTCTTACAACTAATCTAACTACAACAATCTAAACTAACAATAATGGATACTGTGGGTGGAAAAACCATGTGAAATATTGCAGAAATGTCTGCTGTCAAAAAATATCTACATATATTCTGTGTCAGCCACACAAATCGGGGTTCTTAAAAAGAAATAGAACGTGTCATTAAAAAAAAAAACCTGTGATTTTAATGCACTTTAATGTATTGACAGCCTTAATATTTCTGTAATACGCATTTGAGAAAGCAAAACTGAAATACTCCCCTGAAGATATGTTCAAGCCCACTTAGGAATCACTGCACTGACATGACCCCAATTTAACAACCAAATTAATTTCTAAAACACATGGTTATTAAGATCTCTTCATCATACCATCTCATTTCTTAACTGTAAACCATTTCACAGTGAATAAATTGTTCTCATTAAATGGTCCAGCTGCTTTTGTCAGCTTAAAACAGCTGTTGTTACATGTCTTCAGTCGACCCCAGTGGTTCACAACCAGGTGGGCGGGGCCCAATATAGGGGGGGCTTTAGTGACTTTCAATATGGCCACGGAATGACTTAACAATATTTAAATAATAAATTATTATTAATATTATACCAGTGGTTCTCATCTGGATTGGCCATGGCACCCACATTTTTTTTAAACAAATTTTGGCACTGGACCCCCCTGACATCTGATTGGCCACCCCGGGTGCCACCCCAAAATATAATATGCTACTATTTAATTTGCTTTGTTTAATCGTACCGAAAGAAGCATTTAATAAGCCTCTAATTCAAGGACGTGTCGTGCCTGGTGTGCTACATCGCACTTCATCTCGTCCGGTGGAGCTTCCAGCCTACTCTAACTCCAGCTAACTCTCACGCCATACGGAGTGAAAAACATTGCAGAGCAAAGAGGACAAAGACAGCGCGCTGACAGACACGATAGAGTAGGTTACTTTTGATAATAGGAAACAAAGACTCAGCATTCAAATTCTGTTAGTTTAATTATGATAAATACAGTTTTGGAGCTCTTTAGGGGCGTGACAGTTCACTTTGCCTCAGTTCAAGCGAAGCAGGAGTGAATTCTAATTAGCATGAAATAAACATGAATGAACATCCGAGGACGTGTTGAAAAATACACTACAAATTACTGAATAATCACTCGATCAGTGTTTCAACCGTGGAAAGACAACAGCTTGAAAACAGTCACATAACCTCAGGAAATCCATTCAGTGTCCATAAACTATATTAGAGAGGAGAATTTTGAGAAAAATTACATTTATTATATTTTTACACAAACAATTAGCTACTCTTTTTTATTATAATTAATAAAAATGTATAGATATAGGCTAACCTTATTATAAAATAGTCTAATATGAACATGTATACAAATCAACTGTTACTTTTAACTTTAACAATAGGGTTCCCTGTATAGTTTAGTTCAGAAAAATTGAGAAAGAAATAACATGTACTTAATCGCAAGCTTGTTAATTATTTCTGGATAATTCTCACTCCAGGCTGAACTCAAATGTTGACAACGCTGTTTGAAGTATATATAAATAATTGTGGAAAAGGTTTCAAGATCCAGCAATACTTGATCACATTTCTAATTTTTTAGACCACAGAAATCATTGTAAAGAGCCACTCATGATGGGATATATGACATTCCAGCCTTATCGGGTCACACAGTTTGAAGTAAACAATACATTCTTCAAAGACTTAACAAGTGATTTATCATGATCTTGCAACGAAAAAAGTCACTGACAAAAATCAACAACCACAGTCCATTGAAAATCACAATCTGGTCACAATCTATATGCTCTTTTTTGATATTACAGTATATTGTTCATGTAGTTGTGGTTTTGTTTAGCTCGAATATTGACTTCTTTGGTGATAAATGGTGAGTTCACACACTTTCAGTTTACAGTCTGAGATGTGAAAGCAGATCTGTCAATATGTATAAGTCTAGACTCCTAGACAGGCATGAAGCATTGTCCAGGACTGAAGTAACTAGACATTAGGACAAGATTTACTGTTAACAGTGCTGTTTAATCCAGGACTAGTCATAATCTTTGTCTAAAACGACTTCGAGGCTTTCGTCAGTGTCTACATCTAACGTCAGTGTCTGTGTGTAGCTGTTAGCAAAATAGGGAAAGTCTCCAATGCAATCGCCTTTTCTCTCGACACAGTTCCCAGTCTGAAAAAAATTAAGTGAAGTGAATACAGCAGACAGGATTTAGCACTTTCTACATTTACCAAGCTAGTGTAAACTAGTCCTCGAGAAGGCCTATCAATTTCACAGTATAAAAATAATTAATGATAGAAAAAGTAATTAAAAGGTTCTCTTGTGAGCTCACTGTTATATCACAGAATCTCAGTCAGCCTTCCATGCACACAACTGATGGAAAGCAGGGTATTTTCCTGAAGGCTCCTAGAAAAACACTAATAAATAAACCGCATTCAAGAAAGAGGTGATAACCTGCAGCCTATGGTTATTCACAACAGAACAATGACCGTTTGACAACTGTTACATCCTCTCAGTGATAAACTGTGATACTTTAGCCAAAAATACACAGAATACGGGCTAAATTTGGAGTGGAAAACAGCACTCTGACAGACCCCTGAAAAGTGGGCCGCAGATACCGATAGACAGCATCACGGAGGGAAAAATAAACATGCATGTGTGTCTGACAGATAATGTACAGTAGAAAGCATGATCAGGGTTGAGTCACACATTAATTCCCACTGAAGTACCTGCCTTTGTGTTACATAGAGACAGATGAAAGCGGTATGGAGCACAATGGGAACTAGATCCATTGTTTTTCATAAACCGCATCTCGCATTGTAAATCACATTTTTGGTTTCACAAACAATTTAAGCTCTTGTAGTTGTAACAATGATTTGTCATATTTTTAGTATGACCACATAAACAACAGCATACGCTCGATTTATCTGATGAAGTTCAGGACAACAGTAGCCTAAATTCTCCTTAAATGATTCCAGTCAACTTTCACTGTCTCCATTCAGTGTGTTGTGCAAAATTTGGCTAAAAACAATATGTTTTTTGTTTTTTTTTACATTTATCATTTGTGCCAAGAAAAGTTATGTTTGAATAGGCCAGTGTGAATAGAAACTTCTGTATTCCATTCATGCAGGATATCCTGTTGTTTCCTGGCAGGACTTTGTTTTGAAGTAAAGGCCATCATACTGATGCACAGTTTGTGCTGGTAGCACTATGGATTCTATGTCTTCTGTAACCCATGATATTTTAAGCCAGCTAGAAGTCAGCATTCACTTTTTATACATTATTACTATAAATACATTAAAGGGGTCATATTATGCAATTTCAATTTTTCCTTTCTCTTTGGAGTGTTACAAGCTCTTGGTGCATAAAGAAGATCTGTAAAGTTGCAAAGCCCAAATATTCAGATGTGTGCAGCACATTTTGCGGAGATGATGACTGTTTCCTGTGAGAGTAGCCTTCAATGCCGGTGTTTGTTTCTATAAAGTGGGGCAGCTCCAACTTTGTAGAAACAAACACCGGCATTGAAGGCTACTCTCACAGGAAACAGTCATCATCTCCGCAAAATGTGCTGAACACATCTGAAAAATGTAATAATAATCACTGAATGCATGGACTCCTAGAAACACCTGCATCACAGAAATGTTATTGATATGCAGCCAAGCTGTTTGAACTTGTTTTTCACTGAATTAAACATGAAAGATTGTAATGTATTATATAATAATGCATTGTAAAGCATGCACGCACACACACACACTGAAAAACAAAATAGCTTGCCAAAACACCCCTCAGACTTATTTGTTCTTTCTTTCTTTCTTTCATTTATTTATTTTTTCTCTCCAGAAATACTTTCCTATGTTTTAATTCATCCTGGTGTTGTTGTGCATATAATTTTTGCACTTAAACTTGACATAATACGAATTACCAGTAAATATTCTTACAAGCCCTATAACTGATAAACTGATGAAATTATAATTTATTATTGTGGGGTTCTGTTGGAAGTCTAATTTGTTCACAGAGCAAAATGTGAACTGCTAGTACTCTTTTGTAACTAACAAAATCAGCAAATCAGCATATTATTATAATTTCTGAAGGATCATGTGACACTGAAGACTGCTGAAAATGCAGCTTTGATCACAGGAATAAATGACATTTTAAAATATATTCACATAGAAAACAGTTATTTTAAATTCCAAAATATAAAATCTTACCAACCCCAAATTTTTGAACAGTCCTGATAACTGTCAATCAACTTGATATAAATCAGCTTTTTAAATACCATTCTAAGTCAAACATAGTGTAAGTTCAGATAAAGTTATTTTTCTCCTTGCTCAAATACCAGATGTTGTCAACACACTGAGGTAACATTACTAGATTCATTCCTCTCTATGTCCTTGATAAGCAACATTTAATCTAACACACAAATAATGTGCTTAACCGTCCCACACCCTTCACCAGACATGCACTCTCACTGTCCTCTGTATCAGAGGCTAATAATAGACCATTAGCAAAGACAACTCTTACTACGTTCTTCGTGGCATCGGTGTGTGATTGATTGACAATGACGTGGGCTAATCAGATGAGATCACAGGATAACGTGTCTTCAGGGATGTCATCAGGATTATAACAGAGCCCGGTGCTGGTTCTGATTGAGTCCTCCGATAAATACGTTCATGTGAGGTCTGTGCAGCATGTAGCAAAACTTGAGAAGGGCACGTAGTTCATGTTATCACTATGTATCACTTTGATTGTGTATATTCCAAGCACATATGGGCTATGCCACTGAAATGGCAACCATACTGTCTCATATGTACAAAACATGTTTTGAGAAAAGGAACAAAGCCCCCTTTAAACAGTTCCTTTAGTTGTACATTTATTTGCATCATATTGATAATCCATCACACAAACAAATAAAACAATAAAACCAGCCAACCAGCCCTTTTTGGTTCATGGAAACTGAACAGGCCTTTAGCGCCACTCACTGCAAATTTTAATGGAAGAAGCATGGAAGAAGCAACATATTTAGCAGAAATGTTGTTAAAGGCAACATTTTAACCAGGCAATTTATTCAATGATTAGGCTAATATCAGACTTGTGTGCTGTAATGTCGCAATTGTATGTTATAAAATCAGAATTGTGAGATATAAACTCGCAATTCTGAGAAAAAGTCAGTCTTTTTTCCTCAGAATTTAAATAACTCACAAATGTGAGTTTATATCTCACAATTCTGAGAAAAGAAGACAGAATTGCAAGATTTGAACTCGCAATTGCGAGAAATTGTCAGAAGTCAGAATTGTGCGATAAAATGTTGAAATTATATTGTTTATTTGTTTATTCAGTGGCAGAAACGGGCTTCCACATGTTTCCAAATTTCAATTCTGTAACAAAATAAATGGAGAATAGCCTAATGCATAAAGTACAAGTTTTGCACTGTGGAACCGAGACAGATTTCAGAAACACATTTAGTTTGTCCAAGTTTTTGCCTTTATGTAGCCATGCGCTTTAGACCATGCACTTAGATCGTTAAAACAGGGCCCCTAGTGTGGATGTGTGAAACACCCCGTGATTACAGACGCGTACAGCTCGTTAGCGCCAACTAGTGGCCAATTTCTTTCAAAATTCTTACAGACCTCTAGGGCCATGAGTCGAACATTCCCACCAAGTTTTGTTCTGATCGGCCTCTGTTAACCTTGTCTGAAAGGTGCTCAAACTTCATTGGCCGATGACAGCCATGATTTTTGAGATACGTGAACGTCCTCATAAACACTTGTGGCATTTTGGCGCATACCAATTTTCAAGTCGATCATACGTGCGTAGTTATAGCCATTTTTATGTTTTTTTTTTCCCTGTTTGGGGGGGGCTTCATTCCCATCCCAGTTGCATGTACGAGTGCACAAGTAAGTTTTGCTACAGGAATATCGCGAAAGAAGTAGCAAAAGTCAAAGCGTCAAAGGTTGTACGTGCTGACTCGTAGTTGTACAGTGAAACTGAAGTAAAGTGCAAAAGAAAACATGTCATACACATCTGTGTCTGTCATTTTGTTTATGTGAATGTCATTTAACACATTTGTAACTATTAATCTGCAACTTCGAATTCAAAACACGGATGTTTTGATTATTGTCTGTGTGTGCATATCAAAAGATTCAGCTTTTCGCATCAGAGCTGTGAGTGTAATTTTTTTAATTACAATTATTATTATGACAAGTTCTTAAATTCAAATCAACAAGCTTTCGAGTTTTGCTACTATTTTACCTCCATACTTGAACCCCTAAAAAATACTAATTTGCTGAAGCAACCATACCGTTTTAGACTGTTTCGTTTAACCCTTTGATCAAGTGTCATGACTTGTGTTTCACAGGACTTAAAAGTGTGCTAGAGCACTGCTGTACCGGGTGAGCTACAGAGCAAGTTTACTACTTTTGAAAAGTCATATAGAGCTGAATATGTGCAGTCAGTTCTTGTGTGTTTTTAGACTTACTTTAACTACATGATCCATCCCTCCATTCTCCAACAGCTTATCCTCTTTAGGGTCGCGGTGGGCTGGAGTCTGCGTCAGCGTCTCAGTTCAGAGGCAGGGGACACGCTGGACAGATGGCCAGTCCATCACAGGGCTTAAAAACATGATGTCCCTGTAAAATTATTAAATAACTGCTTAGCCTGTTATCACAAATGACCATGACTGTGCTGAAAAAAGGAAAACTCTGCCAATAACCTTATCTGTGATTGCTGATGCCACATCGTAATTATAAATCAGAGCTGCAGCTAAATGATTTATATAATTTTAGTGACCGACTAAGCATTAAAACTTGATAAGGGTAAGGTGATAAAAAATCCTTCTGGCTTTAGTTAAAAACATTAAAGTTTAAGCTCCAGAAGCCAAACCTTAGTGCCGCCCATTCACTGAGCTAAACAACACGAGAGCAAATATCCTCCACTATACTCCTTAACCATTACAACAAAGGTTAATGATTACTAGATACATATTCAACTTCTTCTCATGACCTGAATAAACATGCACACAGCTAAATAATCTGTTCATTATGACCCCGACTGATCATTGAGCTGGCACACACTCGCTGTTGACTAGACGCCTATTTATCATCCCACTAGGAGCTGAACAACGCAGATCAGTATGAATGTATGCATTTGTCAGACTTTAGTGTCTGGATCATGTTCTTCTGCCCACAAGTCCTGGTGAGTTTGTTTAGTGTTTCTTAACACAAGTGTGTGAGGCACGGTCTCGTCTTATCTGATTCCTGCATGGTTTGGAGTCAAGGATTCAGAGATACACCTGCAGCAGGGAATCAGTACAGTGCGTCATTAGAAACAACACCACTATCTGTCTCTGTCCTGACTGACACATGAACAAGAATCTTGATGACATCATACTATCCACCTTATTTTTAACGTAAGAGTGGCCATTTATAACTTAAACATGCAAACAAGGCTTTCACTTCCAGTTATTTTAGCTGTACAAAAACAGTCCGTTGTACTGCTTTATATTGCAAACTGGCATTTGTTATCATAATTTAATTTGTTATTATAATCAAAAACACACTTGTTTGTTGTGTAAAATAGTTTTTCTGTTTACTGCGTTTTTTCTTCTTGTTATTTACTGCTGTATGTCTGTTTGTGTCCAATGTTAATTTGCTACAGGCTAAGCAATTATTTAATCGTTTTACAGGGACGTCATATAGTTACAGCAAGTCTAGAAACACACCAGAACTGGCTGATCAATATATATATTTTTTTTTTAATTTGACAAAACAAAAAATACCTAAACCTTGGAATACATGTTTCTGTAGAGGTTCATACACATTAATAAAATATTAATTTCATGATTATTTAAAAAAAAATGCAAAGGCCCAAAGTGTTCCCTAAACGTGTGTCCTACTTGCAGCATGCATACTAATAAACCTCATTGGGTCATTAAATATTACACAACAGTCTGGGTTCTCTGATTTGTTTGGCCAAGTGGCATTGAACGAGTTTAACTCTTTGCCCGCCAGAGTATTATTTTTAAGGTGCCAGCTACAGCCAGTATTTTTGATCATATTTATAATTCTTTGATGACCCGGTGAACATATCAAAAGAAAAATACTGTTATTCTCCTTTTTTCATTAATAAACGCTTGAAGTTATATCTATTATAATGAATTATGTAGCCAAGTTGTGACCTCAAGCTATAGTTGGAGATCTCTCGTGTGGGTGGGAGTTGATATTGGGATGAAAATGTTGATATTGTATAGATGCATTAGGCTGTATTCTGAAAAAGTGCTTGGAAATCAATACAATTAAAAAATAAAAATATAAAAAAATTAAAAAATCAAACAAAAAGTTGAGGAAATTGCATTTTGTCAAAAACAGTCATTTTCAAGCAGGAAACTGACTTCATATTCACATTTTTGTTTTATTCTTACTTCCAAATGATAACTTTAATTGTATAATGAAAAAATTAAAATCTATTCAAACCTTGCACAGTCTTATACCTTTTCACGGGCACTGTCATTTTTCTTGATAATGTCAGGCTGCTTTGATTTACATGTTGCTGAATGTTTAGTGATCATGTTGACTTACTTGTGCATTAATGTCACGATCTGCCTATTGTGTAGGAGCGCGGAGCGATGAGACGCTGAGACGTAGGAGAATCTTTGAAGAGTTTTTAATAAACAAAACCAGTGTTACACACACATGGAGATGACGTTTAAGACTGGGCGCAGGACTCAGGAAAACACAGGGCTTAAATACAGGAACTAAACTAGGGAATTGACAAGAAACACCTGAAATCAATGGACACAATCAAACACCGGAGAAACTGGTTCATGGGGAGCACATGGGGAGCAAAACACAAGACACGGAACACACGGGCAGTCCAAAGGCGTGACATTACCTCCCCCTCCCAGAAGGCGCATCCACGCGCCTCATAACTTCCAACGGGGAGGGGGGGTGGGCGCTCTGGAGGCCTCTAGGGACAGGCCTACACAGGACGGATGGCCTCCAGGGCGGTACCCGTTCCAGGACCTATGGCGGATCAGGCAGTTCAGGGAGCTATGGCGGAGCGGGCAGTTCAAAGAGCCATGGCGGACCAGGCAGACTAGGGAGCCATGGCGGAGCAGGCAGACTAGTGAGCCATGGCGGAGCAGACAGTTCAGGAGGCCATGGCGGAGCGGCCTCCATGGCCTTGGCCTTCGCACTCGGCCCGGCCTCTACGGCCGGAGCCCTATAGCCCTCCCCCAAAAAAATTCCTTGGGGGAAATTTCGGGTTTTGAGGCCCTCCGTCCGCCTGACGTAGGAGCAGCGGCCCTCCCTGGGCTTGACTTGGGAACAGGGGCCCTCTCTGGGCTGGACGTGGGAATGGGAACCCTCCCTGGGCTGGACGTGGGAACAGGAGCCCCCTCTGGGCTTAACATGGGAACAGGAGCCCTCTCTGGGCTGGACGTGTGAACAGGAGCCCTCTCTGGACTTAACTTGGGAACAGGAGCCTTCTCTGGGCTGGACGTGGGAATAGGGGATGGAGCTGACACTGGAGCGGACTCAGGGGCTGAAGCCGACACTGGAGCGGACTCAGGGGCTGGAGTCAACAGTCTTTTTCTCCGCATTCTCCTCTTTTGAGCAGAGGTGAAGGAGACAGCTGCTGTCAGCTCAGGGCTTGGGAGTGAATTGGCCAGCGGGCTTGACTTTGGAGCGGCCGGCAGGCTTGACGTTGGAGAGGCTGGCAGGCTGGTTCTGAATCGGGGCCGGACACTCTCCAGACACCGGAGGATCCCTTCCCTCCAGCTCAGTCCAGTGGTGTCTGGGAGGTCGATGGGGCGATGGTAGTTGTCCCCGATCCAAAACAGAGAATTCAGCGTTGTGTCATCCAAAGCTATGATCGCCGCGAGCCCGTAGAATTCCCAGGCAAATTCCACAAAGGGAAGATCCTTCCGGGCTAGGGTGGCGAATCTTGCGGCGGTTTCCATGATCGCGGGGGGGAAACGGAAAACAGAAAATTCTCAAAACTAAAACCAAAACGGGGAGAAGGGGCGCTGCTTACTGTATGCAGGTCCAGTCTTCTGTCACGATCTGCCTATTGTGTAGGAGCGCGGAGGAAGGAGACGCTGAGACGTGGGAGAATCTTTGAAGAGTTTTTAATAAACAAAACAAGGGTTGCACACACATAGGACATGGAGATGAAGTTTAAGACTGGACGCAGGACTCAGGAAAACACAGGGCTTAAATACAGAAACTAAATGAGGGAATTGACAAGAAACACCTGAAATCAATGGACACAATCAAACACCGGAGAAACTGGGTCATGGGGAGCAAAACACAAGACACGGAACACAGGGGCAGTCCAAGGGCGTGACAATTAACAGCTTCTATACACTCCTTTCAGTTTACGCATATCTTCTTCTTCTCTTGTTTTTAAATCCAGAAGTGCTGTACTATTTCAGAAGATCCATAACAGTGCCCCCTACAGTATAACAGTGAAAACACTTCCAGATTGCCGAAATAACTCATCAGTGGCAGGGAAGCATTGTGTTGCAAATGACGGAAAGTTTTGGCAGAGAAAGAGTTAATATAATGGTTTTACTGTTTATATCCCTCCACCTCCATAGCGGTTCAGACAGTATGTGAGCAGTACTGAGTGGAAGCAGAGTTGTGTGATTTTGCTGAAACGAGGAGAAGGATTTTGAAAGTTGGAGCATCTGTGTTTTCTCTCGTTCTGAGATCACTCAGAGTTGAAGTGACTCAAAACCCTTTGAACGAGGAGGGGAAATTGCTGTCGTTCCAGTATGTATGTTGCTTATCAACATGCAATGGTTGATGCTTTGGCTTGTTTTGGAACTATTTTTGTGGATGGGAAAAAAACATCTGAACTAATTGTCCACATTTTCTTTGAATATTTCACCTAGTGGTTTTTTGTCAACTCTTACAAAACATGCCCTATGACATAACGAATCCATGTCAAATCCCATGTAGCACTGGGCCTGCTCTAAAACGTCAGTATTCTGACTGCACTGTGGAGAATCAACAACTGGCAGACGATCTGAACGAGTTTTATTGCAGGTTTGAAAAAACACCATTCACACCTCCGGCAACCCCCCTATCCCCCCCTCCAGCACTCCAGATAAGTGAAGATGATGTGCGTCAGGTCTTCAGAAAGAACAAGAGAAGAAAAGCACCAGGCCCAGACGGTGTGACACCAGCCTGTCTGAAAACCTGTGCTGACCAGCTGGCCCCCATCTTCACACAGATCTTCAACAGATCACTAGAGCTGTGCGAAGTCCCCTCATGCTTCAAACGCTCCACCATCATCCCCGTCCCAAAGAAACCCAAAATTCACCATCATGAACAGCACTGTAATGACAGTGGAGACATTCAGGTTCTTGGGCACCACTATCTCTAAGGACCTGAAGTGGGACAATCACATTGAGTCCATTGTCAAAAAGGCACAGCAGAGGTTGTACTTCCTTCGCCAGCTGAGGAAGTTCAACCTGCCATAGGAGCTGCTGAAACAGTTCTACTCCGCCATCATTGAATCCGTCCTCTGCACTTCAATAACTGTCTGGTTCAGCTCAGCTACCAAATCTGACCACAGAAGACTACGTCGGATAGTCCGGCCTGCTGAGCGAATCACTGGTACAACCCTCCCTTCTCTCCAAGAACTCTTGCACTGTGGAGCTTCTGTCACTAAAACTAATTATTCGTATGTGTAAACATACCTGGCAATAAAGCTCATTCTGATTCTGATTCCTGTAGAAATCAGTGCAATGTGCGTGGAAAAACCCTTCTCTTGCTTTTAGGATAAAGCAAGCCATGCTTTTTGCATCACTGTGAGTCATTTGGCCTCTTGTTCCTGGTTCATGCCAGGCTAACCCTGATATGTAACTGTGACCCCTCTGCACTGTATGCTAATTCTGTCAACTTTCCTAGCCTTCAAGATATATATATGTGTCACTTGATGTCTGTCACATCATGGAAAACGATAACAAGTTGTTGGAGGAGAAAGACTGTTTTTTGAGCAGTGGAAAACAGGCCCAAATTTAGCAGATCTGACAGTCTGGAGATTGTCATATAGTCACACAGGAAAATGGAACAATGGCTTCAAGCTACTGAGGAATCTGGGTGTATCCAACGGGACTGCCAAAGCATCAGACTTGATCTGGAGGGCGTTTCAGGACGAGAGTTTAATGGAATAGAAACTCCAGGTCATCAGCATCAGAGAAAGCGGGTCTCAGATGTATTGTGGTATGTTTACCTATTACCTAACCGTGTGTCAGGAGCGGACAACTGTGAAAAATAATTAGATCACGACTCTATCAGGAATGAGAGCAGCAGATCACCATTATTATTATCATTATCATAAACACCATCTCATGAATGTGTACAGCAAAAACATGAACTCTGTAAGATCATAGTTACTTCAATAAAATGTCATTCCTGCAATATTCTAAGATGCCCTGTCTCATATTTACAGGGGAACTCATGGTTGCATGTCGTACCTTTTATAAAACTCTGGTCTTTTCTTCTGAACTACAAGCTTTGTAAATAACATTATAAAATAAACTGTAGTATGGGTTTGGTAAGACTATAGCTAGGGTTTAGTGAGAGTTTAGTAATGCTTTAGAAAGGGTAGTTATAGTAAGGGATACATGACAGTGTGACAGACCTCAGACAGAATATGGCGAGATTTCAGCCGGGACACTAAAGGACACTCCAGCATACTTTTAAAAATTATAATTATGGAAATAACATACTTCAAAAGATCATGCTTAAGTGTGACTCTGGCATTTTTTGCATGTTAATTGCAATTAAATGAAAATGTATTATAGTTTAAATTATGTGCAGTTAACAGAACTTGCTGAACTACAATATTTTTTTTTAGGACTTAAGTGCATTTTTATATATAATTTTCAGTTTGAAATTATTAAATTGTACTGCTGAATGTACTAACAAGCATTTATAGTCAACTAAAATATACTTTAATGTAATTTCTATTGATACTTGTATGTCACATATTTAAACATTTGTAATTTGACATTTGTAATGATGAAGTTGCAGTTTAGTACATTAAAAATGTTTTAACTTTAACAAAGTAACCTGCATTACTTATTTGAAAAAGTAACTCAGATATTTCATTGTAAATTTAAAAGTAATGTTTTACGTTACTAGTTATTTGAAAAAGTAATATGATTATGTTACTTGTAATGCATTACTGCTTTTAAGCAAAACTTTTAACTTGACATTATTTCAAAGTGTACTTTTTTAAATGTAGGCCTATTAAGAGTGTTAAGAAATTTAGTCAATGAAAGTTATCTCTCTTTAAGTACATTAAGTGTCATTTTATTTCATTAAGTAATACAAAATTGGTGGAACGTCATCCCGATCCGGAACAGCGTCGCGAGGGTTTCCCCCTCGAGGGAGCTGGCGAGGGCGAGCGGCACAAACGCCCTCGCGAAGACGACGGGGTCTGGGCTCGCTTGAGCCACTGATATAAACATTAAACGCTCCTCCATATGGGGACGTGGAGGAGCGCACGGGAAAAAAAGGGGCAAAACAAAAACTTACAAAAACCGGAAATCAAACACGGGGAAGGGATGCCGCTTACTGTTCGGTCCGCTGTTCTGTCACGTTGCACACACACGAGGGACGAGGAGACGCTGGAGAATATGTTGACAGGACTTTATTTGCATGAACCGCCAAGGAACCAAGAGAGACGAACACAGGAAGACGTTCCACGAAGACGTACAACAGCGGACAGAGAACTTGGGACTGGGAACACATTTTATACACACACACAGGAGGAGGGGATGACGAGACACACCTGGGAGCAATAAAACCAAGGGAAACACCTGGGACAAATGAAATAAACTAATCAGGACAGGAACAGGAAACTAACCAAATAAGGGCATGGGAAGGCACATGGGGAGCAGGACACACACAAAACATGGAACAGAGTCTGACAGTATGTCATGTATTTACATATATTTGTAATTCCACATTTGTAATAATGAAATTGCAGTTTAGTATACTTTTAAAATATATGAACTTTAAATGTAATAACAAATAACACACTACAGTTAAAATTATAATCAAGTATTTTAAGTGTGCTTTAGTATGTTAGTCAGCACATCGAAATAAGTATAAAGTGTGACAAAAGATTATTAAACATTATGATTTAAAATAAAACTTTTAATTTTACATTCTTTTAAAGGTTCTTTGATGGTTCCATGAAGAACCCAAAATATCCATAGAACCTTTCTATTGCACAAATGGTGTTTAGTATGGAAGCCCGTTTCCACCACTCAATAAAAAATAAAAAGTGACTTTTTTATCTCACAATTCAGAAATGTGTGATATAAACTCATAATTCTGACTTCTTTTTTTTCCTCGCAATTCTAACTAACTAGCTTGCAACTGCAAGTTTATATTTGACAGTTCTGAGAAAAAGAGTCAGAATTGCATCATATCAAGTTCCACTGTATGATGAAGTTTTGTTTAAGGACTTGTTCCGTTTTGGACTGGATGAACCCACTAAATCATGGTTACCTGGAGGGGAATGTAACTGTAGTTTCAGGGACCTTATGGATTATGCTTTGTTGTCTGTTGGCTCTTTATTTACAGTGGGTGTCGCGGAGGAAGAACTGAGACTCAGTCTGTTACTGAGATGGCGGACGCACCAGTTCGCACTCACAAAATGGCGGCCACAACTACGCTCCGTCATGTCTCAGTTGCCATTCCTGAGTCAAGTCAAGTTAGAGCTACTCTTCATGAGTCAAGTCAAGCTACATCTGGTCTGGAGTCATGTCCAGAATCTCGTCACGTCTCGGCTGATCTTCCAGAGTCTCGTCACGTCTCAGCTGATCTTCCAGAGTCTCATCACGCCTCAGCTGATCTTCCAGAGTCTCGTCACGCCTCAGCTGATCTTCCAGAGTCACGTCTCAGCTGATCTTCCAGAGTCACGTCACATCTAAGCTGTTCGTCCAGAGTCACGTCACGTCTCAGCTGTTCGTTCAGAGTCACGTCATATCACAGCTGATCATCCAAAGTCACATCACAGATGATCATCCAGAGTCACGTCAACGTCCTGTCTGTTGCATCCAGATCTTCGAGGTCAGTCCTTCGGAATTTCCAGTCTGGTATCTAGTGTGAGGATGCACCGCTGGTGTCTGCACGCGCAACTGGTATCCCCAAACCCACTCACTCTAGCCCTCCTGTTCCTGAACTGATTCCCCTATCTGAAGCGCTTCCCTTGATGGGGATTGCTTTATGGTGTATTTGGGCTGCATACACCACCACAGAACCTACCGAGGCGGAAGTGCTCGCTTCAAGTGCTTGGGGAAGTTGTGGCCTAATGGTTAGAGAGTCGGACTCATAACCCAAAGGTTGCGAGTTCGAGCCTCTGGTCCGGCAGGAATTGGAGGTGGGGGGAGTGAATGTACAGCGCTCTCTTCCACCTTCAATACCACGACTGAGGTGCCCTTGAGCAAGGCACCGAACCCCCAACTGCTCCCCGGGTGCCGCAGCATAAATGGCTGCCCACTGTTCTGGGTGTGTGTTCATGGTGTGTGTGTGTTCACTGTTGTGTGTGTGCACTTAGGATGGGTTAAATGCAGAGCACTAATTCACCACATGTCACGTCACTTTCACTTTTTTCACACTTTCAGCTCCTTGCGTGGTGGTGGTGCCCATCAATGCACTCTCAGCCTGTCGTGTTGCAGTCGAAGAGACCGTTACTGAACTCTCCCTGTTTCCTGATATTACTGCTGTAAAACCTCCGGAGGTGGCGGCAACCGCTGAAGAACCTCCAGAGGTGTCAGTGGTATCCATTAATTAACTCTCTGCCTGTCCTGTCACTGTTATGGAGGCGGTCTGTGATCTCTCTGCCTGTCCTGTAATGGCTATGGAGGCCATCTGTGAATTCTCTGCCTGTCCTGTCACGGCTATGGAGGACGTCTGTGATCTCTCTGCCTGTCCTGTCACGGCTATGGAGGCCATCTGTGAACTCTTAGCCTGTCCTGTCACGGCTATGGAGGCCGTCTGTGAACTCTTGCCTTGCTCTGAATCGGCCGATGAGGCCATCTCCGAACTCCCGTCCTGTTCTGAATCAGCCATAGAGGCTGATTGTGAACTGTCTGTCCATCTTGATGCTGCTAATGAGTCTGATTTTGAACTCTCTGTCTTGCCATTTTCTGTCAATCAGTGTGATCATGAACTGTTAGTCTGTCCAGGATCAACCCATGAATCAGTTTTTGAATTATCTGTCTGTCCCATTTCCCTCAATGAGCCTGAGGTGGAATCACCTGTCTGTTCCGATCCCATCAACAATTCTGATCTAGTACTATCTGCCTGCCCAGTATCAGTCCATAAGTTGTTTGTCAGTTCAGTTCCAGCCAATGCTCTTGGTTTTGAACAGTCTGTTCATCCTATCTCAGCCAATACATCCAGTTTTGAACTGTCAGCCCATTTTGTTTCAAGTTTTTCCAAATGTGTCTGTTGAACCGCCTGCCTTGCCAGTCCAAGTCTGTGAGCCCGTTTATGAACTGTCTGACTGTCCAGTTTCAGTCTGCGAGACTGTATTTGAACTGTCTGCCTGTCCAGTTTCAGTCAGTAAGCCTGTTTGTAAACTGTCTGCCTGTCCAGTTTCAGTCAGTGAGCCCGTTCAGCTGTCACCAGGGAAAATATTGATGAACTTGTTGTGTTCCCTGCCTCGGCCCTTTGGTCCATAAAATCTCCTCGTCTGTCTGTCTCGTGTGTCTCAGTGTTCCCTAGGTCCCAGTCCCTGCCGTGGTCTTCTGTCCCGCCGTGGTGGTCTTCTGCTCCGCCGTGGTGGACTGCTACTCTGTCTACTTCCTGCTCTGCCGGTTCCATCCTGGTTCTTTGCTCCGCTCTGGCTTCCTGCTTTGCCGGTTCCGCCTGGGTGCCCTGCTCTGCCGGCTCTGCTTCAGTCCCCGGTCTCTCCACTTCCACGTGGACCTGGCCCTCCGTCCCTCCCCTCCATTGCACTAATCACAAGCTCACCTGAAACCAATCACACACAGCTGCTACCAATAACACACACTATATAAATCAGTCTCACACCACCATTCAACGCTGAGTATTGATCTGCGTTTATCACTCTCCTAGTGATAGCTGCTTTAAGGAGCCATTCCGAGTTTTCTGAGTGGAAGTCTAGTTTATTCCTGTTTATTTCCTTAGCCATTCATGTCTGTATGATCTCTGCCTGCCCTGAAGTATATCGCCTGTCTTG
>NW_015540935.1:1320613-1330929 GCF_001515605.1 Sinocyclocheilus anshuiensis
TCACGAATCCTGTCCATGAACTTCCGTCTGCTTGCCACCAGAGGTCGCCCTCCCATTATAGTGACTCTCACATCACACAGACTGTTACACATCACCCTGGACCACATTTCCCATGCTCCATTGCACTAATCACAAGCTCATCTGAAACCAATCACACACAGCTGCTACCAATAACACACACTATATAAATCAGTCTCAAAAGCTGTCTTCTCCCGGGAGCTCTGGGAGAGGGGCACCTGCCATTATCCTTTGGTGATGTCCAAGGTGCTAATGTATCGAGCCTTGCCCAGCCGGTCCAAGAGCTCATCCACCCGCGAAGGGGCAGCCGAAGTCTGGGGCATGCAGGACCGGAGAGGACTTCAGGGCCGTCTTGAGGGCCTGGAAGGCTGCTTCTGTCTCGGGAGTCCAGTCTATCCTCTCCGGCTGCCCCTTCCTGGTAAGGTCTGACAGGGAGCAGGCTATAGAGGAGAAGTTAGGGATGAAACATCGGTAGTAGCCCGCCAACCCCAAAAAGGCCCGTACCTGTGTCTTGCTGGCGGGACGTGGGAACTTCTTTACCGCCTCGACCTTCTTTTCCTGGGGCATGATGAGCCCCCTTCCAATCTTGTACCCCAGGTATTTTGCTTCGGTGAGGCCGAGGTGGCACTTCTTGGGGTTGGCAGTCAGGCCAGCCCGCCGGAGCTCTGTCAACACCCTCCGTAGATGCTCTAGGTGAGTCTCCCAGCACTCTGAGTGTATGATGACATCATCCAGGTAAGCCGCGGCGTAGGCTTGGTGGGGCCGGAGCAAGATGTCCATCAACCGCTGGAACGTGGCTGGTGCCCCGTGTAGGCCGAAGGGTAGCACCCGGTAATGCCAGTGGCCATTGGGAGTGCTAAAGGCTGTCTTCTCCCAGGACTCCGGGGAGAGGGGCACCTGCGTAGGGCCGCTGCTGGACTACGACTCCTGGTGGTGTGCGGACCTCGTGCTCGATGACTGTGGTTCTACCCGGGGTCTCACTGAACACATCCTTAAACTGACTGACCAGGGCCTCGAGTTCCGTCTTCTGGGTCGCCGACAGCTGCGGATCTACGTCTACTACTGGAGGGACGGTGTGGGCAAGCGCGGCGAGTTGCTCGGGCCACGGAACCCACTTCTTGAGCAAGTTAACGTGGTAGATTTGCTCCGTTCGTCGGCGGCAAGGTTGCCGCACTTGGTACGTAACCGGTCCCATTCGTTCCACTACTGTGTAGGGCCCCTGCCAGGTCGCTAGGAACTTACACGCCGCTGTCGGGACCAGAACCACCACACAATCACCTGGCTGGAACTCCCGGGCTTGTGCGGGCCGGTCGTACAGACGTTGCTAGGCGCGCTGTGCTGTCACGAGGTGTTCTTTAACAAGGGGCATGACTCGGTCAATCCTTTCTCTCATTTCCCATACGTGCTCGACGAGGCTACGAAGTGGGGCTGGTTGGTTCTCCCAAGCTTCCCGAGCGACGTCTAGAAGGCCCTGGGTTGTCTCCCAAACAACAGTTCAAAGGGGGTGAAGCCTGTGGAGGCCTGTGGTACTTCCCGGACTCCAAAGAGCCGGAAGCAGCGTTTCCAGGGCGACGCTGATCTGGACCCGGGATACTCGCCACAATATATATATATATGTATATACTGTATATATGTATATATATATATATTATCTGAATACGACTTTGTAAATTATTATTTGAAGTAACAAAACCATTGTTAATTTGTGGTTACCATGGCTACAAGAACCATGATTTTAGTTTTTTATTCATAGCAAAACCATGGCTAATTTTTGTTAGGGAACATGGAAACTCAGAGAGAATATTAGATGCGTTGGTGGTGGTGAAATTATTACCGACATTAAAACACGTTATTAACGTAAACAGCCAAAAAAGGTTTCACAGGATTATGAACGTACCTGAAACTGAAAGTGATGCACGGGCTTCATCTTGGGCCTTTTTTTTTTCTTTTTCTTTTCTCGACACCCGACTGCTGATGTGTTTTTCTGGGCATAGTTGTCCATCAGTCAGCTGCAAACATGAGGCGGGCACGGATGCGGGAATGGCGCGTCACGTGTGCTTAACCTACTGCCTATTGCGTTCACCATAAAATGCATTTTATTTGTATAATTATACATATATATGTTCATGTTTTATATTTTTATTTATGTATACGTATATGTTAATATTAATACAGAACGAAACTTTTTATTTGAGCAACTGGGATGGTGCCCCCCTGGGAGTTGGTGCCCTACGCAAACTGCGTACTCTGCGTATAGGGAGCGGCAATTCAGTTATATCTCTGCAGTTGCGGTCTTGACCAGTCTTGAAATAAAATCCCAAGTCCTTTTAGTCGAAATCGAGACAAGACCAAGACCTTTAAAAAACCAAGACCGGTCTCGAGTGCTACAACATTCAACCTAAGACCAGGTAAACAACATTACATACCATACAGTGATGCAGCCAGTCAGAATGCTCTATACGGTGCAACGGTAGAAGTTTGACATGATGTCAGAGGAGATGCCAAACCTCTTCAGCCTCCGCAGGAAGTGGAGACGCTGATGGGCTGTTCTCATCATGGTGTCTGAGTAGAGGCTCCAGGAAAGATGTATACACCTATGAACTTATAGCTCCTGACTCTCTCTTCTTCCACCCCATTGTTTTGAATGGGGATGTGACCACCTCTTGTTACTTCCTGTAGTCCACAATCATCTCAATGGTCTTGCTGATGTTTAGAAAGAGATCATTGTCAGCACACCATTCTGAGAGTGCACAGACCTCATCTCTGTATGATGTCTCGTCGCCGTTGGTGATGAGTCCTAGGATGGTTGCATTGTCAGCAAATAAACAGGGAGTACAAGAGAGGGCTGAGTACACATCCCTGTGGGCCACCAGTGCTGAGTGTGAGCGAGGAGGATGTGTGTCTGGCAATTCTGACCACCTGAGGTCTGCCAGTCAGAAAGTCCATGATCCAGTTACCTAAGTCCCAGATTCTTTAGTTTTGGCTGCAAGTTTGGAAGGGATTATGGTGTTGAATGCAGAGCTGCAATCAATAAACAGCATCCACACATAGGTGTCTCTTCCCACTAGGTGTTTCAGGGCAGAGTGAAGGCATCATCACTGGATCTGTCAGACCGTTAAGCAAACTGGAAAGGGTGCAGGGTGTCAGGTAGAGAGGAGCAGATATGGGATTTGACTAGACGCTCAAAGCACTTCATAATGACTGATGTCAGTGCAACAGGGTGGTCGTCATTCAGACAGGAGAGGCTGAATTCAGGCTGAATTTTTTTTTTTTTCGGAACATTAGAAGATATCTTGTTTCAACCATGGAAAGATGTCAATACGCACCATTTTTTCAAGTTCAAGTTCACCGACGTTAATCTACTCTCCTGTCTGGTAGATTTGGTGTTATGATTGGCCAGATCGCCTGTCAATCAAACTCCCGGCAAAGTGTGAATGGCTAGAAAAAAAATCAGAACTGCGAGTTTATATCACACAGTTCTGTGAAAAAAAGTCAGAATTGTGAACCTTTATTTTTAAGAGTGTAGGGTGTGTGTTGGATGATGGATTGGTCATCCGCCCAGGGTGTTTCCCTGCCTTCAGCCCAAGATGCTGGGAGAAGCAACTGGAAAATGGATGGATGATATTGGTTTATCATATATAATCATATTTACAGTTGATATTCTTACATCCTTTTTGTCCTTCCTTCCCAGTTGAACTGGTTGTTTTATGGATTTCACCATGAAGTTGCTAGCTCAAAAGTGTTTTGTATATGAGCTTGAAAGAGAGAAAAAGGTGTGACGTTAGCAAGGCCGTTCATGATAGTTTATGGCTTTGATCTTTGATATAAATGGAAGCTTTTTATCTCTAATGCTATCTCTGGATTGCTTGAGTCACTTCTGCTTGTGAGAATACCGCTTCTGTAGAATCCTCCAAACAATAAATTCTATAATTAAAAGCACTTTATTATTCTCTCATGCCTTTTTTTGATTAGCATTATTCTGACTGCATGTCATGGAAAGCGTGTTTGGGCTGCAGAGCTATGCCCTTATAAGGTTCTGCTGCTTACGTTGCTTCCTATTGAGTGACTGTAGACCTATACAGACACAACACTAAGTCTACCCAGAGAGTGAGTGTTTAGCTGTGTGTTTATTTGGTATCTCCTTGGTAACTAAACATTTCTTAAATATCTCAACAGAAATGTCAACACACCGAAAGTTCATGGCACAAACCGATGACCTGAAATGAGAGAACAATAGAGCCAAAATACGTAACACAACCAGTCATCAGCCTTAATCACATTAGATCATAGCGACAACATCTAAATGTATACGGTACATATACATTACCCTTGAGAAAAAGAGGTGTGCTTAATTATATGGAATCTACAATTGTAGTGTACTTAAAATATGTTCTTGCAGATAATATGTTAATGAAATAAAATGATACTTGTTTACTTAAAGAGAGTTAACTTTCATGACTGTTTCTTAGCACACTTAGACTTTTAAAAAGTACACTTTGTAATGTCAAATTTAAACGTTTTTGCTTCAAAGTACATTTTAAAGCATTATTTTAATAACCTTTTGGTGTGTTTCACAGAAGTACAGTGCTGACTAACATGCAAAAGCACATGTAAAGTACTTGATTATAATTTTAACTGTAGTGTGTTATTTGATATTACATTTAAAGTTAATATAGTTCACATGTACTAAATTGTAACTTCATTACAAATGTGTACTTACAAGTATATTTCAATACATGACAAGTTTCAATAGACATGACAATGAATTATGTTTTAGTTTCATTAAGTTTTCATTAAGTTTAGTTTCATTATGTTTTAGTTTCATTTTCACATCATTAATGCTTGTCAGTACATTGGCCAGTAAACTTTAACCATATTTCAACAATAAAGATAGAAGACAATAGAAGTAGTTATTAAACTACATACAAAGATGTACTTAAGTCCTGTTTAAGTAGGGCTTAAGTTGAACTAATTGCATTAAACTATAATTCATTTTCATTCAATTGCTATAACCAAGTGCACTTTGCACTTAAGTATATTATTTTATAAGTACTTAAAAATTTCAGTCTTCTTAAAAGAAGATAATACTTCTTTTATACAAGAGTATGCATACATATTTACTGTATATCAGTGCAGAAAAATACTAATTTGTTAATATACACCATGCAAACCTAAACTATCAGGGAAAAACGGGAAAAATTGTAACTTCAGGTGTACAGCTTGACACTGTACCTTCTGTACCTGAACCTTATTTAGCCCTAAAGGGTGCATATTAGTACCTTAGAGGAGTAATATGTTTCCCTACGCTAGTAATATGTACTCTTATGGTACTAATATGCACCCTTTAGGGGTAAAGGAGGTACAAAGGTGTCGCTTTAAGGGGTACTGGCCCGGTGACAAGCTGTTGTATCCTTAAAAATACAGTTTATGCACTTTGTTTTTTGTGAATGTACTGTATGTGTCAACTAGTGGCAGAACTAATCTGCTTTGCATCTGTGGTTTGGATGCATCTCTCTGTGCTTCCGTAGTTGAGTATCTCTCAGTGAAGTGTGTTTTGGGGAGTGAATGTTCTTTAGAAACACCAAAAGGGCAGGATGTCTTTCATTAGAAACAGTCGCTTCAAAACATAATATTTCCCCAAAGAAACGCTCTCTTACGTGACTCCCATGAGAATTCCTCCGTTCTTGATCCAAGTAGACAATTTCCACAGTATTCCTTCTTTTCACAGCCTACAGTAATGACTTCCCTCAAAAACAAGTATGTTTGCTTCTGCCCAGTGTTTAGTCCTGCTATAGGAAACAACTGCATCTGTATCTTCATGCACCTGCTCGCAGTAGACGTGACAGCCTGCATTCACTCACAACATGAATCCCAGCAGATTCCAGCGTCCTGCACCAGGCGGCACTGGGTTTCCCTTCATTCTCTGGTATGTGGATCGGGGTCAACCACAGATGGTTATCACTGCCAGCTTTGAATGAGAAATTAAGATGCAGTTAAACTGACAGGCTTGACTGTTTACAGAGCTGGCTGAAGGTTGTTTATAAAGAAGATCTGACTTTCTGCTGGCTCGCGAGTCTGTCTCTATCACTTTAGGCTATCTGCTGTACGTGTGCCACAACACAGGAGTGACCATGATCTGCATCTTGAGCTGTTCTTCTCAAATATGTCTCAAGTCCGGACATGATAGCGTCTGGGAACTGCAAACTTGTTCTGGGGCTTTAAGAGAGCAGACGGCTGAATGTTGAGCTCTGGTTCAAAACAGGATCCTTCTAAGATACACGTCTTTTGGCCATGGCAGCATTGCATGTATCTAGGGTTGCAAAAAGGTGGAAAATTTACAGTAAAATTTTGGAAGGATTTTTTTGGAATATTCCAGGGATTTTTGGAAAGTTTCCGGAAGTTTTCCACCCTTTTGCAACCCTACATGTATCCTTCACAGAGAACCCAATCCCACAATGCACGCAGCAAACTCATCGAAAAAAAAAAGTCATGCAAGATTGTCATTTATGCATTTGGTGGACACTTTTATGAGTCGAAATTTGCTGTCGGGTATTAATGGAATGACTGTTTTAAAAAGTGATTTTTCATTATTATTTGCAAAAGGATATGCATTTTCATGGGTTAAATAAAAGATTTTTGTTATAAGAGACAACAAACAACAACTCTGTGAATCAAAACCATTATTTTTGCTGGCAGAAAAATCTACTTGATTTTTAAAAGTCATGAATTTGCAACAGCTGAACGTGTCTCAAAATATAATGTGCACAATACATGGTGGTATTTACAAGATACAGAGGTCCAGGGAGTACATGCATTTCCTGGAAATCCCACACTACTGGATGTTTTGACTACTTCATCGCTTTCTGAGAAGGAGAAAATGGCAACATGACTGTCTGTCAAAGACCGTAATGTACCTAATACATAACGCATGGGAGTATACATTTGTTATTCACTCGCTGAAATTCACAGGGGATTTTTATAAAATGCGGATCACGATCTTCTGTTGTTTTAAAGATTAAGGCAATAACCGAAGTTTAATAAAAAGATGATACATTTTCACATGATTTGTTACATTTAATTAACCCCCAACACAAACCCTCTATTGGCATTAAAAAACTACTTCATGTACTTCATATACTTCAAATCCTTACTTCAAGGATCACAGCTTGCAAACGTTGCATTGATTGGTGGAAGAATTATTAGTTATCAAACTATTACATTTTTATTGCTTTGTGTTTATGAAACCTTGTCAGATATACTGTAACCGTTTTATAAAAGCAAAAAGAGACAACATATTTCAAATACCACATCCATTGGGTGAGCAGAGCTTCACGAGACACACGTTACATAATCTCACACGTCATTTCTCCTGAACTCAGATGTCCTGTCACACACTCACACATACGTTTATGTCATAATGGAGAATTCATACATTCATTCATAAAACATGAGCAAACAGAAAAGATCAAATTTCCTTAAAATGAGCTCGTGCTAACCTGCAGACATGCATGCACCTGCATCCACTGCTAATGGCCTAAACAGCACAGAGAAAATCTTAGAGAGCACTAAGGAAAAGATTCAAACAAAGCACACAGTGTTATGACAACCACAACAATTTAATCATAATCAGTTTCCGTCCCAGCCGCATTAGTTCCTCTCACCGAGTGTTTTCCCACTGTTTTTCCATTTTTCCCAAGTAGTTCGTTAACTGTGCGTCTGAAGGAATGAGGCGAGAATGTGCAGACGGCATCCTGTTTTTTCTTGCACTTAGTCAGCTGTTTACTCTCGAAGAGCTGTGTGAGCACAAGGTGCTTTCATTTCTGCTGAAGAAAGAAAGACAGATGGAGGAAAGTTTGTTTCAGTCTAGATATTGTGGCCTCGTTGCACACAATGGTGTAAAATACTTATGTTTGTTGTATTGAAATATCATCAAGATATATCACTCCTATTGCTGAAGACATAAACATTTGGTGTAGAAACAGTTTTCACTTAGAAATTGCTAGTGAGTTTCACAAATGAATTACAAAGAAATAGCAAGTAACACATTTAATTAAATATTCAACTTTTACATTTTTGAATGTAGAAAAACTAAAATAGCTTTTTTCTTGTAAAACATGCTCCATTAATATTTGTTTTATGTACAAGTTCACATATATATATATATATATATATATATATATAAATAATTATAAAATATTATAATTTCACATTATAAAAATTAATGAAAGTACATACAAATATTAAAAATAAGAAAAATATTAACACAATTAATCATGCCCTGAAATTGTGTAAATAGGGATTCCATCCATTCAATAGTTCATTTGAAAAGAGTAATGTAGTTATAATGTTGTAATAACATTTTTCAGCAATTTGATTAATCAGCACATCATGTAATTGATCTCATATAATCAACTGATGGCTCTATAAGTTACTCCTTAGTAACCCATAGTAATTATATAAGGTAACACTTAACCCACATAATGAGGCTCCTGCGTAATTGTCATGTGCACCGCATTTTATACTGCCTCTCGAGCTCGTTGGTATTTGCATGCGATTTGCATACTTTACATACACGACAATTGGCCTGTCAATTGGACTGGCGGGAGCCAATAGGACTTCAGGAAAGGTTGGAAGGGAAGGAGTAGTAGCATGCTAATCATGCTAGCAACATACTAATAACATGCTAATCATGCTAGAAAATGCTAGCGACATGCTAGTAACTTGCTAATCATGCTAACGACATACTAGTCGCTTGCTAATATGATAATCATGCTAGCAACATGCTAGCAACTTACTAATCATGTTAGAAACATGCTAGTTACTTGCTAATCATGTTAACAACATGCTAGTTACTTGCTAATCATGTTAACAACATGCTAGTTACTTGCTAATCATGTTAACAACATGCTAGTTACTTGCTAATCATGTTAACAACATGCTAGTTACTTGCTAATCATGTTAACAACATGCTAGTTACTTGCTAATCATGTTAACAACATGCTAGTTACTTGCTAATCATGTTAACAACATGCTAGTTACTTGCTAATCATGCTAGCAACATGCTAGTTACTTGTTAATCATGCTAGCAAACATGCTAGTAGCATGCTTATCATGCTAGCAACATGCTAATCATGCTTGCAACATGCTAGCAACTTACGAATCATGCTAGCAACATGCTAGTTACTTGTTAATCATGCTAGCAACATGCTAGTAGCATGCTAATCATGCTAGCAACATGCTAATCATGCTGGCAACAATGCTAGTTACTTGTTAATAATGATAGCAACATGCTAGTAGCATGCTAATCATGCTAGCAACATGCTAGTTACTTGTTAATCATGATAATAACATGCTAGTAGCATGCTAATCATGCTAGCAACATGCTAATCATGCTAGCAAAAAGCTAACAACATGCTAATCATGCTAGCAACATGACAGCAATTTACTAATCATGCTAGCAACATGCTAGCTACTTGCTGATCATGTTAACAGCATGCTAGTTACTTGCTAATCATGATAGCAACATGCTAATCATGCTAGCAACATGCTAGTTACTTGTTAATCATGCTAGCAACATGCTAGTAGCATGATAATCATGCTAGCAACATGCTAGCAACTTACTAATCATGTTAGAAACATGCTAGTTACTTGCTAATCATGTTAACAACATGCTAGTTACTTGCTAATCATGTTAACAACATGTCAGTTAATGGATAATCATGCTAGCAACATGCTAATCATGCCAGCAATAAGCTAGTAACAGGCCAATCGTGTTAAAAACATGCTAATCATGCTAAAAACATGTTATCAACATCTATCTAAATTTTCAAACTTCAGGCTTTTACAACTGCTTATACTTTCAGGCTAGGCTTTCTCAAGCCAACCTAAAGTTTGTCTCCTGCATATAGGACACCTGAAATGTTCCTCAGAATTTGAAAACCACGCGTGTTGAGTAAACATTTGGGCAGCTGGAATGGGCTGGTAGTCAAAGAGACGGCACATCTTAACAAGATAAAATACCGTCCCAGACGACTGTCAAACACTGCTTAAAAAATAAATAACACAAATGTTTCGGCCTCACCTACAGCTACCCTCTCTGCTGACTTTTAAGAAAAGTATGTTGTGCACCTGTTCGGATGCACATGTGGAATTCACAGTCTCTACATGAACATTTATCAAGGAGATCTTAAAGCATGAAATATGACGTTGGCTGAGCAATAACATATCTATGTATGCAGAATCATAAATAGTCCACATATACAAAGTTACATAAAATATCCAAATATGTGCATTTATAT